>NC_081553.1:193009372-193309372 GCF_963082655.1 Stomoxys calcitrans
CCCAAAAAGTAATTGCGGATTTTTCATATAGTCGGCGTTGACAAATTTTTTCACAGCTTGTGACTCTGTAATTGCATTCTTTCTTCTGTCAGTTATCAGCTGCTACTTTTAGCTGGCTTTAGAAAAAAAGTGTAAAAAAAGTATATTTGATTAAAGTTCATTCTAAGTTTTATTAAAAATGCATTTACTTTCTTTAAAAAAAAACGCAATTACTTTTTGGGCAACCCAATATAAGGATTCGTTTCGCTTTAGATTGCCCCATTAGTAGTGCAAACTTTTGTGAATATTGATACAATGCCAAAGCTACAAAACTGCATTTCAAACTGCCAGACATGGCATATTTAAATTCTAATCCCATACCATTCCATTGTATGGCCTGGTAAAGCATACAGCTGAGATATCCAATTAAAGTGTCAGAAATTCACTTTTCAAATGTTACACCAGCAATGTTTTCATCACCAGTCATTAGCAGCAGTTATCTGTTGTAGAAGTTGCAAATGTTTTAATGAGAAATTTCCCTCTACCGCTTAGAAGATGATATTGGCCTAGTCATGCTCATCTAATGAAGCCTAGACATTGTTATGCAATTAAGCTTGAGGTGGGGTAGAAGTTGGCTTAATTATGGTAAAAATTGTTTCTAATGGCAATAATTACAGGTAATAGGTTCACTAATAGAAATTTTGTAACATTGAACTTCAAAAAAATAAAACAAAAACTTAACCAGAAAATGCTTCATTCCAAATTCAACTGTTTAAAGTTTGTGTCTTAAGTCTTTCGTTTTCTAACTTTGCTGAGTTAAGTTAAGGGTGATTTTTTTTTAAGAGCCACAGGAAAGTTTTTCAAAAAAACATATAAAATTTAGAAAAATTCATGAAATCTTTATCGGAATCATTGAAGCGGGCTTGTCTGTACAGACTTAAGCAAAGAATTGTCTAAAGTAGTTAAATCGCACGAGATCTAGGCGGCCCATTGACCGGTCCCGAACGCGAAATAATATGTTTACCGAACTCGCCTCACAATATGTCCCATGTTACGCATGCTGTGTGGCATGTGGCACCGTCTTGATGAAACCACATATCTGCAAGTCAAGCTCTTGCATTTTGGGCAAAAACAAAATTTGGGTAACTTCTCGCTTACCATTCATAGAAGAAGTACGCTCCAATGATGCCACCAGCCCACAAACCGCACCAAAGTGTGACTTTTTCTGGATGCATTGGTATCTCTTGCAATGCTTCAGGCTGTACTTCACTCCAAAATCGACAATTCTGCTTATCTACATAGCCATTGAGCCAAAAAAAAGCTTCGTAGTTACAGTGGGAGAAGCTCGCGGTGAACTTTCTTAACAGAGCACGCATTTTGATTAAAAAAAATTCAATAATTTTCCAGCGTTATTCGTTTGTAAGACGATTCTTGGTTAAATTATAGACCAAACTGAAGATGTTTGACAGTGAAACGTAAGTGAGTTGTTAAAATCAATTTTGCCACAAAGATAATAGCTAAAAATCACCCTTTTTATGTAATTAAGCGTAATAAGGGGTAGAAGTGGTCTTAATTATGGTAACAATTTCTTCTAATATCAATAATTACAGGTAAAAGGTTCATTAAAAGAAATTTCGTGGCATTGAACTTCAAAAAATTAAATAAAAAATTAACCCAGCGAATGCATCATTCCAAGTTCAACTGTTTAAAGTTTGTGTCTTAAGTCTTTCGTTTTCTACCTTTTGCTGAGTTAGGTAAATGGTGATGTTCTAAGAGTTGTAAGAAAGTTTTTCTAAAAAAAAAGTAAAAGCATGCTAAGTTCGGCCGGGCCGAAACTGGGGAACCCACCACCATGGATTCTATTAAAAATTTTTAAAAATAAATTTAGTTGTAGGGCATAGTTTTATTCTATATACCAAACTTCTGTCAAACCAGCAAAAATTAAAGCTTCAACGAACCGAACAAGGATGATCGATTGCCCATGGATTTGCCCATGAACATTCCTCTAAGGAACAGGAGAAAACTTCTCACATACCAATGAGTGCAGTCCGATTCAAGTTTAAGCTCAATCATAGGGGGGGGCCTCCTTTTTATAGCCGAGTCCGAACGGCGTGCCGCAGTGCGACAACTCTTTTGTTGAGAAGTTTTACATGGCATAGAACCTCACAAATATTGCCAGCATTAGAAGGGGAAAACCACCGCTGAAAATTTTTTCTGATAGTCTCGCCAGGATTCGAAACCAGGCGTTTAGCGTCATAGGCGAACATGCTAACCTCTGCGTTACGGTGGCCACCGGTGGTACTTGGGAGCTATATAAGGTTATAGACTGATTTTGGCCGTATTTGGAAGTCGTAACAGAACATCGCATACAACATTTCAGCCTAATCGGACAAAAATTGAGGCTTCCAGGGGCTCAAGAGGTCAAATCGGGAGAACGGTTTACATGGGAGCTATATCAGGTTATAGACCGATTTAGACGGTATTAGGCACAATTGTTGGAAATCATAGCAGAACACTACATGCAAAATTTTAGACAAATTGGATAAAAATTGCGGCTTCCAGGGACTCAAGAGGTCAAATCGGGGGAACGGTTCATATGGGAGCTATATCAGGTTAAAGACCGATTTCGACCATACTTGGCAAAGTTGTTGGAAGTCACAACAGAACACCACCTGCAAAATTTCAGCCAAATCGGACAAAAATTGTGGCTTCCAGGGGCTCAAGAAGTCAAATCGGGAGATCGATTTATATGGGAGCTATATCGGGTTATAAACCGATTTAGATCGTACTTGATACTGTTGTTGGAAGTCATAACAAAACACTACATGCGAAATTTTAGCCAAATTCGATAAAAATTGCGGCTTCCAGAGGCTCAAGAACACCACATGCAAGATTTCAGCCAAATTGGACAAAAATTGCGACTTCCAGGGGCTCAAGAAGTCAAATCGGGAGATCAGTTTATATGGGAGCTATATCAGGTGGTGAACCGATTTGCATCCTACTTGGCACAGTTGTTGGAAGTCTAAACAGAACATCACATGCGGAATTTTAGCCACATCGGACAAAAATTGTGACTTCCAGGGGCTCAAGAAGTCAAATCGGGAGATCGGTTTATATGGGAGCTATATCTGGTTATAGACCGATTTGGACCGTACTTGATACTGTTGTTGGAAGTCATAACAAAACACTACATGCGAAATTTTAGCCAAATTCGATAAAAATTGCGGCTTCCAGAGGCTCAAGAACACCACATGCAAGATTTCAGCCAAATTGGACAAAAATTGCGACTTCCAGGGGCTCAAGAAGTCAAATCGGGAGATCGGTTTATATGGGAGCTATATCTTAATCTGATCTGACATAGCCCATTTGCATTCCCCAACGACCTACATCAATATTAAGTATCTGTACAAAATTTCAAGCGACTAGCTTAACGCGTTCAACCGCTATCGTAATTTCGACGACGGACGGTTGGACATGGCTTGATCGAATCAGAATATCGAGACGATTCAGATGCTTTATGGGGTCCCAGATCAATATTTTCGGGTGTTACAAACGGAATGACTAGATTAGTATGCACCAATCCTATGGTGGTGAGTATAAAAATGCCTCAATTTGGTTTCACTTATCCGAAATTTGTAGTTTAGCGAAATGCGGATAAGTGAAATTAGTTTTCAGTTAAGCGATATACGCATGAGTGCAAGCGAGTTTTCACGTCAAGGTACATAACTTGAGTTTTAAAAGAACAATGCTGAGTACAACTCTTTATAGTCATATAGAGACAATCATTAGCGATATGTTAAGTGAGTTTTTCCAAGTCCTGAGAGATTCCCATATAAATAACTTTTTAACTTATATGACTTCAGTTTCACATTAAAAAGGGAATTTGGAGTGTAAAGAACTTTTACAGTTTAACAAAATTTTTAGTTAAGCGAAAAAAAATTATTAATACCAAAAATTAATAATTTTTTCCACCAAGTTTCACTTAAGCGCAATTTTGCACTAAAGCGTATTACAGTTATGCGGTGTCGACTGTAAATCTAATTAAGCGTGACGTGAGCTAGAAGAGGGCTTAATTATAGTAATAATTTTTTCTAATATCAATAATTGCAGGTAATAGATTCACAAACAAAAATTCCAAATTAAAAAGTTTAAAGTTCGTGTCTTAAGTCTTTCGTTTTCTTCCTCTGCTGAGTTAAGTATTTTTTTGCCTTAAGATTTTTTTTAAATAGGTTGCATTGAATATAAACTGCCTGTCTGCGGTTCTTGTGTTTATTCGGGCCTTGACATTTAAAACGAATTCGAAATCTTCCCTTTATAAAAGTTTGCCCTTCTAAGGATCTGAATTTTTATACCCACCACCATAGGTTGGGGGTTTACTAATTTCGTCATTCTGTTTGTAACTCCTTGAAATATTCGAATAAGACCCTATAAAGTATATATATTCTTGATCGTCATGATATTTTAAGTCGATCTAGCCATATCCGTCCGTTAGTCGGTCTGTTGAAATCATGATAGCGGTCGAACGCGTAAAGTTAGCCGCTGGAAATTTTGTACAGATATTGACCGATTTGGCTGAAATTTTGCATGTAGTGTTCTGCTAAGACTTCCAACAATTAGGCTAAGTTCCGTGGGAACTAATCTCACGATTTCATCACTTGATCCGCTGGAAGGTAAAATTTCCATACGATTTGGCTGAAATTGAGCATGTGGTGTTATGTTAAGTCTGTGTCAACAGCTGTGCCAAGAACTGCCCAAATCGGTCTACAACCTGATATAGCTCCCATATAAACCGATCTCCCGATTTGACTTCTTGGGCCCTTACAAGCCTATTCTAATCCTATCCTTATTCTATCCTTATCCTATCCTTATCCTATCCTTATCCTATCCTTATCCTATCCTTATCCTATCCTTATCCTATCCTTATTCTATCCTTATCCTATCCTTATCCTATCCTTATCCTATCCTTATCCTATCCTTATCCTATCCTTATCCTATCCTTATCCTATCCTTATCCTATCCTTATCCTATCCTTATCCTATCCTTATCCTATCCTTATCCTATCCTTATCCTATCCTTATTCTATCCTTATCCTATCCTTATCCTATCCTTATCCTATCCTTATCCTATCCTTATCCTATCCTTATCCTATCCTTATCCTATCCTTATCCTATCCTTATCCTATCCTTATCCTATCCTTATCCTATCCTTATCCTATCCTTATCCTATCCTTATCCTATCCTTATCCTATCCTTATCCTATCCTTATCCTATCCTTATCCTATCCTTATCCTATCCTTATCCTATCCTTATCCTATCCTTATCCTATCCTTATCCTATCCTTATCCTATCCTTATCCTATCCTTATCCTATCCTTATCCTATCCTTATCCTATCCTTATCCTATCCTTATCCTATCCTTATCCTATCCTTATCCTATCCTTATCCTATCCTTATCCTATCCTTATCCTATCCTTATCCTATCCTTATCCTATCCTTATCCTATCCTTATCCTATCCTTATCCTATCCTTATCCTATCCTTATCCTATCCTTATCCTATCCTTATCCTATCCTTATCCTATCCTTATCCTATCCTTATCCTATCCTTATCCTATCCTTATCCTATCCTTATCCTATCCTTATCCTATCCTTATCCTATCCTTATCCTATCCTTATCCTATCCTTATCCTATCCTTATCCTATCCTTATCCTATCCTTATCCTATCCTTATCCTATCCTTATCCTATCCTTATCCTATCCTTATCCTATCCTTATCCTATCCTTATCCTATCCTTATCCTATCCTTATCCTATCCTTATCCTATCCTTATCCTATCCTTATCCTATCCTTATCCTATCCTTATCCTATCCTTATCCTATCCTTATCCTATCCTTATCCTATCCTTATCCTATCCTTATCCTATCCTTATCCTATCCTTATCCTATCCTTATCCTATCCTTATCCTATCCTTATCCTATCCTTATCCTATCCTTATCCTATCCTTATCCTATCCTTATCCTATCCTTATCCTATCCTTATCCTATCCTTATCCTATCCTTATCCTATCCTTATCCTATCCTTATCCTATCCTTATCCTATCCTTATCCTATCCTTATCCTATCCTTATCCTATCCTTATCCTATCCTTATCCTATCCTTATTCTATCCTTATTCTATCCTTATCCTATCCTTATCCTATCCTTATCCTATCCTTATCCTATCCTTATCCTATCCTTATCCTATCCTTATCCTATCCTTATCCTATCCTTATCCTATCCTTATCCTATCCTTATCCTATCCTTATCCTATCCTTATCCTATCCTTATCCTATCCTTATCCTATCCTTATCCTATCCTTATCCTATCCTTATCCTATCCTTATCCTATCCTTATCCTATCCTTATCCTATCCTTATCCTATCCTTATCCTATCCTTATCCTATCCTTATCCTATCCTTATCCTACCCTTATCCTATTCTTATCCTATCCTTATCCTGTCCTTATCCTATCCATATCCTATCCTTATCCTATCCTTATCCTATCCTTATCCTATCCTTATCCTATTCTTATCCTATCCTTATCCTATCCTTATCCTATCCTTATCCTATCCTTATCCTATCCTTATCCTATCCTTATCCTATCCTTATCCTATTCTTATCCTATCCTTATCCTATCCTTATCCTATCCTTATCCTATCCTTATCCTATCCTTATCCTATCCTTATCCTATCCTTATCCTATCCTTATCCTATCCTTATCCTATCCTTATCCTATCCTTATCCTATCCTTATCCTATCCTTATCCTATCCTTATCCTATCCTTATCCTATCCTTATCTTATCCTTATCCTATCCTTATCCTATCCTTATCCTATCCTTATCCTATCCTTATCCTATCCTTATCCTATCCTTATCCTATCCTTATCCTATCCTTATCCTATCCTTATCCTATCCTTATCCTATCCTTATCCTATCCTTATCCTATCCTTATCCTATCCTTATCCTATCCTTATCCTATCCTTATCCTATCCTTATCCTATCCTTATCCTACCCTTATCCTATTCTTATCCTATCCTTATCCTGTCCTTATCCTATCCATATCCTATCCTTATCCTATCCTTACGATGGTTCGATTCCCGCCAAAAAGCCTTGGTCTTACTTACTTGCCTATGTAAGTCTGTAAAGGACTGCCACTCTTAACTAACCTAACCTAAGCTAGATATAGCTCCCTCTTTGTACTTATAGGATTGTTGTAGGGTATTGTACAGTCGGCACCACTCAACTTTTGCCTTTCCTTACTGCTTTAAATTTGCTACCTGGAAAGGTTCATGACAATTTTCGCCTGCTCTTTGCTAATTTATTCTCAAAATATCAACCTTACCATAAGAAAATAAACATTATAACGGGTCCTGCTACTTTGCCTTACCACGTTATGCGTATTTCAATAACCGCAAATTGACAAGTGTTTCTTGGTATCACTCATAACAGTCATTTGAGGCAGCAGCAGAATAAATTCATAAATTCGTAGGAAAAGAAATTCCGTCAATGTTTATTTTAAAATTCTCGAGGCAACAAAAACTAACAGATCCCTAAGAAAAAGTGTGTCAAATATGACATCATCACAATAATCGTCACTTTTGTACCCAGTTAGTGAAATGTTGTCATCATCAGCGCAGATAAAAAGCGAGAAATTGCATAATTTAGAATTTGGGCCATCTTGGTTGCACTGCACATTGTCACGGCTGTGGCCAAAAATGGCATAAGTCAAAATATTCGTAATGCAAATTTTTGGATGCCATTTGCTAGAGATTGTCCTATTGTCGAAGCACAAAAGACATTGACGAAAATGTCAAGAGGTTTACGACTGCACTGGTGGCGTCTTTCGAAGATAGTTGTCCTCCTCGAAAAAGAATATCAGCCCAAGAAAAACTCTGGATGAGCGGGGAGATTCGCAATATTGGGAAATAGGTCCGCAGACTTTTTAATAGAGCACGTCGTAAAAAAGCGTAACTTTATTGGGATTTGTACTTCATGCAGCCCAAGGAATACAAAAAGATTACCAGAGCGGGAAAACATGGAATTTTTTCTGCAAACAGGTCGATAGCGTTAACGCCGCCAAGATAAAAAAGTTTCTCTCAAAACCCCATGTCCAAACTGAAACAGAGAGGACATGTTGAGGCTTTTGATTAAATCCGTTTTCCACAGGAAACGACGGGACCCAAGGAGACACCGGAATCTTGGAAAAATTATGTTGATCGAAGGTTTATGCTTACAGAATTTATTGTGAGGGAATCCTTGAGGAGCTTCAAACCATTTAAGTCACCCGGACCTGATAGAATATTTCCGACGCTACCACAGAAGGAGGCAGACTATCGGGCGCTCCACCTGGCCAATATTTTCACAGCATGCCTAGGACTTGCATATACTCCAAAAGCCTGGCATCAGGCAAGGGTCCAGCCCAGCAAGGCAAGTTATGCGACACCAAAGCCTTACATCTTTTCTACTCAAAATCATGAAACGTATTGTGGACACTATGATGAGGAGTAGGACATCCAACGAACTGCTCAAATACAAACAGCATGCCAACGTCGTACGCACTGGCGGTACGTATAGACATCGAGGGGACTTTTAACAATATACGGACCGACACACTGATCCAATCCTTAGACCAGTACCGGCTGGACCCGGTACTTAGGGACAAACCCTATGCTAAGGAACAGGTGGATAAATTGTGTGTCCCAAGGCAAGGTAATTCCGAGACATCATTAACGCAGCAGCCGCTCGCTTTATACCAGTCGGTCGAATACCCCAAGTGCGGCCCAATTTCCCGGCGCAGGCTGTGGTACTCGCAGACGACAGTGATGAGATTCGTTGTACGGACCCCACTAACCACAGAATCAGCGAGCTGAATCTGGAAATAAACAGGGCAGTCAACGAACATAGGCGGAATTTGTGGCTGGAACACTTGGAGCAATGTAACTTAGGCACCGGTTTAGGCAAGCTGTGGTCTACTGTTAAGTCACTCTCGAACCCCGTGACTGATCCGAAGAGATGCGCCAGGTTGTTCAACCGTTAATTTATTGAGCAACTTGAGGGTGACAGCGCAAGGAGGAGAGCCATTCGCCGTATCCGTGGTCTCCGAGCCAAAGGACAGCCATAAAAATTTACTGCGGGCGTAGCTACGAATGTCATCCGTGGTGCCAAATCATCAACCGTGACTGATCCGAAGAGATGCGCCAGGTTGTTCAACCGTTAATTTATTGTGCATACCGAGAGTGACAGGGCAAGGAGGAGAGCCATTCGTGGTATTCGTAGTCTCCGAGCCGATGGATTGCCATCACAATTTACCTTGGGCGAAGTTATGAAAGTCATCCGTGGCGCCAAACCATCTAAGGATTTGGGCCCCCGAAGGAATCTCTACATTGATGCTGAAGAATCTGGATTTACCTGGAGTTGAGTACCTTACTATGGTCCTCAATTTGTCTCTTCCGATGCCCCGCTACTGCAGCCTGAAAAGGACCCGAGTTTGGGGGAGTCGAACAGACCGATCTGCCTTCTCTCACCAGTAGCAAAGACTTGAGGTGCTTGAGGCATTACTCCTCCCGAGCCTCGTAGGAGAATTTCCATTCGCGGAGCATCAACATGGATTCTGAAGACTGCATAACACAACAACTGCTTTGCATGCCATCACCGCACACATTTGCCATGGTTTCAATCAGCCCAAACCATGTGATAGGACGGTCCTCGTGGCACTAGACCTATCGATGGCATTCGACACGGTCAGCCATGCCAAACTGTTTGAGGACTATATGTCCCTCCAGCCAGGCCTGAAACGCAGGGTCGCGAATTATCATTCGTGGAATTTAGGGATAAAACGTCAAAGCACCGTAGAGTGAAACAGGGAGTTCCTCAAGGCTGGATGATATCTCCGGCACTGTTTAACCATTACCTTTCCTCCATTCTACCCCCTCCAAATGGCATAGAAATCCTATTATATGCGGACGATTGAACGATCATGGCATCAGGCCCCTCTCCCCCAACTGTTGACATCTGCGATAGGTTGAACGTCTACCTCAACCAACTTGTCTCATATTTCGCTGCAAGAAATCTGAAGATCTCTGCCTTCAAATCTTCAGCCACATTTTTTCACTAAAAATACGCGTGAGGTGAATATTGAGTTGATTGTGATGATCGAGGCCACCGTAGCGCAGAGGTTAGCATGTCCGCCAATGACGCTGAACGCCTGGGTTCGAATCCTGGCGAGACCATTAGAAAAAATTTTCAACGGTGGTTTTCCCTCCTAATGCTGGCAGCATTTGTGAGGTAATATGCCATGTAAAACTTCTCTCCAAAGAGGTGTCGCACTGCGGCACGCCGTTCGGACTCGGCTATAAAAAGGAGGCCACTTATCATTGAGCTTAAACTTGAATCGGACAGCACTCATTGGGGTATGTGAGAAGTTTGCCCCTGTTCCTTAGTGGAATGTTCATGGGCAAAATTTGCATTTTTTGTGATGATCGAAGAAGAAATGATTCTGACCCTCAAGTGTCCAAAAATACTTGGCGTCACATTTGACAGCTCTTACACATTCTCCCCACATGCCACAGCAATTTGCGATAAAATCAAAAGTAGAAACATGGTCCTTAAGTCACTTTCCGGCAGCACTTGGGGTGGTCCTGGGACCGCCTCCCATTACACCTGAAGAAATTGACCTCCTCCGCAAACCAGAGTAGTTCTGGCTCAATTACCTTCCGGCAGATGCAGCCGCCTCAACTCCTACACAGCAAGCATTGATGCCGACGTGCAAGATGTATGTCCCAAATGTAATCAGGGACCACACGATACACGTCATCTGTTTGACTGTCCAACCAGACCCACTCGACTTAGACCCAGACCCCCATGGACGCACCCCATGCAAGTCGCATAGTTCGTGGCTCTTGACACTCAACAGAATCAAGCAGACGAAAGATAGAACACAACAAACTGCTACAACAACAACATCCAAATCCAGCCTAATCCCGTGCCTACGACCCAAGACCAACATTCATGCAAAATTTCATAATTCTAGCTTTAGCCGTTGGGGCTGGGCGATGATCAGTCACGCAACTCTTTTATATACATACAATAGATTAAGCCAGCTGAGGAACAACGAGGCAGTAGGAGCTGATAGGTTGCCATATGAATATGTTTAAGAATGGAGGCAACACGCTATCTGTAAGGCATACCCCATAATTGGAACTTCACAAGAAAAGCAGCAAGGCAACAGTTGCCCACTACAAGGCATTAAATCTTCTCCCCATCGCTTTTAAGATGCTTTCATGCGTAATGTGTGAGGGTTTAAAATCTAAAATCAGTGAGATAATTGGGTATAACTTTGATATAGTCAACAATTTTATATAAACCTCGTTAATATTTCATTATTTGTAACCTACTAACAGAGTTATAACTAACCAATTGTATTTACCCACCTTGCAGTCCTACTTACTCCCACTGTAAAGTTCATCATCTACTAATCCAACTCTCGATTTTCATTACAAGTCTTTGGTCTGATCTTGTTAAGAGTCCTCCATTCAAATTTGGCATTGTTTTGTCTAAGCTCACGAAAAAAATTTGGGTAACTTGCATCACGTTTTGTATTCAAAGTCCAAGTAAAACCCTCCACACACATACACACACACACACACACACACACACAAATCCTATTCAAGTCAATAGCAAATTTTGTATCAAGTTATCAAAAAGTTGAAGAAGGCAAAAAAGCAAAGCAGTTGCCCGTTGGCAAGCCAGACAATGAGGCTCTTCAATACGCTACTTGTAAGGGGGGGCCCCATTGCAGTTTTCTGTTGTTTATGAACTTGTGCGCATGCGCTGGATCATTAAAAACATCATCATCATCATCATTATCAACATCATCGTTGTCGTCGGCGTAGTCGGTATTATCATTGCTTTTGTTTTCGTCATCACCATGTGTATGGCCAAGACTTCATCAGTTTTTAGCGCGTGTCTATAGCAAAAAAAAAAAAAAACAGAAGACAGAAAACAAAAACAGTCACCAATAACAAAGACTTCCATTGGCCAGACTTGTCTACGGCTGTCTACTTCGATAGGGAGAGATAGTTTGGCCGAGATGGCTTCTTAGCTTCTTGTTGCCATAATTTTGTATCTTTGCTAATGGATACTTAATTTTTTTCTCTGTTTGTTTGGACATTGCCATTGTAGCACCATGTGCAATGTGGGCTGTAAGAAAGAAGAAACTGAACAAGTCTTGAGCCTGTCTCTGCCTGTCTGTTTGTCCGATTTTGTGTCCGCTTGCCTCTAGAGGGTGTTGCATAATACCGCCAAATGAAATGTGAGATGAGTTTTAATTGTGTCACAGCAGCAGTGTTGGGAGATCGGTTGTTCTGAGAGACTTTTTGTACATGTGGTAAAACACTCTTAGGATTATGGGGATTCGAAAAGGTCAGAGTTGAGTTGATATGACACAAAGATAACAAATTTAGGTGCGGAAGAATGGAGAACTAGAAATGTATATGGATCTGAGTATGCTTTTGAATATTACCATTTATATGCAGAGGAAAATAGATCGAGATATGAATATGAAACTTAATATCCTCTACCATGGGTAACAATCTTAATACGATTTTGTTTCTTAAGCCCTACACTGACTACTTGAACCTTTACAAGTGAGAGGGTTGCCCTCTTTATCGAGCTCGATACCGCAGTTTAAACTACGATGTTACATATAAGACGACGGATGTTTACCACTTTAGCAGAAGTGAAGCAGGGAGTCATTCGCGCACACAAGAGAATGTCTCGAAGACTCTCCTGCTAACGATGCTCTACAATACAGGCATCCCCTCTAATGATAAGATGTTACGCCGCCGCGTGCCTAGTGATATTTCAAGGATTGTAATCCAAACGAGTTCTTCTCCCGGTATCTCCTCTTAGGCAAAAAAGGATATAAGAAAAGATTTGCTCTGCTATTATTATATTATTACATGTTGGAGACCTGTGTAAAATGTCAGCCAATTCGAATAAGAATTGCGTCCTTTGGGGACATAATTTCAGGCAAATCGGATAATAATTGCGACCTCTAGAGGCTCAAGAAGTCAAGATCCCAGATCGGTTTATATGGCAGCTATATCAGGTTATGGACCGATTTGAACCATACTTGGCACAGTTGTTGGATATCATAACAAAACACGTCGTGCAAAATTTCATTCCAATCGGATAAGAATTGCGCCCTATAGAGGCTCAAGAAGTCAAGACCCAAGATGGTAGCTATATCAGGTTATAGACCTATTTGAACCATACTTGGCACAGTTGTTGGATATCATAACAAAACACGTCGTGCAAAATTTCATTCCAATCGGATAAGAATTGCGCCCTCTAGAGGCTCAAGAAGTCAAGACCCAAGATCGGTTTATATGGTAGCTATATCAGGTTATAGACCGATTTGAACCATACCTGGCACAATTGTTGGATATCATAACAAAACACGTCGTTCAAAATTTCATTCCAATCGGATGATAATTGCGACCTCTAGAGGCTCAAGAAGTCAAGATCCCAGATCGGTTTATATGGCAGCTATATCAGGTTATGAACCGATTTGAACTATACTTGGCACAGTTGTTGGATATCATAACAAAACACGTCGTGCAAAATTTCATTCCAATCGGATAAGAATTGCGCACTCTAGAGGCTCACGAAGTCAAGACCCAAGATCGGTTGATATGGCAGCTATATCAGGTTATGGACCGATTTGAACCATACTTGGCAAAGTTGTTGGATATCATAAGAAAACACGTCGTGCAAAATATCATTCCAATCGGATAAGAATTGCTCACTCTAGAGGCTCAAGAAGTCAAGACCCAAGATCGGTTTATATGGCAGCTATATCAAAACATGGACCGATATGACCCATTTCGAATGCAGCCCCGCGGATACGTGGGCGCCTCAGCGAGTATTAGGCGACTTTGCCTAGTCCTAGCCGCATTTAAAGGAGCTTTGGTTTAGAAGACCTCCCTTTCTTTTGTTTCTGTTACCGTAGCCATATTTCCAAGTGGAGTTGGCGATACTCGTCAAACTATTATAGGAGAGCAAGCTCGTTCGGGTCTATATGACTGATCGCCGCGGGAACATAATTGCCATTGGCTATTTAACTCGTCTCGTCTCATCGAGCATTATAGGCACTCAGTATATTAGGAAGAGCCGGTGCCACCTCTCACTGAGACTCTCAACCCGATTGTGCTGATTTTCCGCTACTGCAGTTGCAGCTACTCCGTATGGAGTATTCCACTATTCGCAGCCTGTGGACGCCCGGTTGCTCCCAACAAAGCTTCTCCCACCAAAGCTAAACAAGTAAAAAGGCGATATGTTCAGCCAGGCCGAACTTTGAATACCCACCACTTCGGAGATATGTGTCAACCATCTTTCGTCATAATCCGGTGAAAAATGCATAAGTTATGCCCCATAGCAGCTTTATCGAAATATGGTACGTTTTGGACCAAATTCAGCACGGACATTAAGTGGTTTAATAAATACAAGTCACTGTTCAATTTTGTAGAACAAAAAAGGGCCTTTTTGGCAGCTATATCTAATATGGAGCGATGTGAACCAGTCACTGTGTCAAATATCGTCGAAATCGGACTATCAATAAGGCGTATCTTATGGGCCCAAAACCTTAAATCTAGTGATCGGTCAATATGGCAGCTATATCCAAATCTGGACCGATCTAAGCCAAATTGAAGAAGAATATCCAAGGGCCTAACATAACTCACTGTCTCGAATTTCGGAGACATGGAACGATAAATGCGTCTTTTATGGGCCCAAGACCTTAAATCGAAAGATCGGTTAATATGGCAGCTATATCCAAATCTGAACCGATCTGGGCCAAGTTGAAGAAGGATGTCGAAGAGTCTAAGACAACTCCCTGTCTCGAATTTCGGAGACATCGGACAATAAATATGTCTTTTATGGGACCAAGACTTTAAATCGGGAGATCAGTCAATATGGCAGCTATATCCAAATGTGGACCAATCTAAGCCAAATTGAAGAAAAATATCGAAGGGCCTAACACAACTCACTGTCCCAAATATCGTCGAAATCGGACAATAAATGCACCTTTAATGGGCCCAAGACCTTAAACCGAGAGATCGGTCTATATGGCAGCTATATCCAGATCTGAACCGATCTGGGCCACATTGAAGAAGGATGTTGATGAGCCTATAACAACTCGCTGTCGCGAATTTCGGAGACTTCGGAAAATAAATGCGTCTTTTATTGGACCAAGAACTTAAATCAGGAGATCGGTCAATATGACAGCTATATCTAAGTCTGGGCCAAATCGAAGAAGGATATCGAAGGGTCTAACACAACTCACAGTCCCAAATTTCGTCGAAATCGGAAAATAACTGCAGTTTTTATGGGCCCAAGGCCTTTTATCGAGAGAATGGTCTATAATCGGACAAAAAAGGCGCCTTTTACGAACCCAAAACCTTATATCGAAAGATCGGTCTATATGGCAGCTATATCCAAATCTGGAATGATCTGGGCCAAATTGAAGAAGGATAACGAAGGGCCTAACACAACTCACTATCCCAAATTTCGACGAAATCGGACAATAAATGCGGTTTTTATGGGCCCAAGACCTTTTATCGAGAGAATGGTTTATATGGCAGCTAACACAACTCTCTGTCTACAATTTCGTCGAAGTCGGACAATAAATGCGGTTTTTATTGTCCCAAGGCCATAAATCGAGAGATCGGTTAATAGTGCAGTTATATCCAAATCTGAACCGATCTGGGCCAAATTGAAGAAAGATGTTGAAGAGCCTCACACAACTCCTACCTACCCTACTTCACTCTACTCTACTCTACTCTGTTCTACTCTACTCTACTCTACTCTACTCTACTCTACTCTACTCTACTCTACTCTACTCTACTCTACTCTACTTTAGCTCTACTCTAGCTCTACTTTAGCTCTACTTTAGCTCTACTCTAGCTCTACTCTAGCTCTACTCTACTCTACTCTACTCTACTCTACTCTACTCTACTCTACTCTACTTTACTCTACTCTACTCTACTCTACTCTACTCTACTCTAGTCTACTCTACTCTACTCTACTCTACTCTAGTCTACTCTACTCTACTCTACTCTACTCTACTCTACTCTACTCTACTCTACTCTACTCTACTCTACTCTACTCTACTCTACTCTACTCTACTCTACTCTACTCTACTCTACTCTACTCTACTCTACTCTACTCTACTCTACTCTACTCTACTCTACTCTACTCTACTCTACTCTACTCTACTCTACTCTACTCTACTCTACTCTACTCTACTCTACTCTACTCTACTCTACTCTACTCTACTTTACTCTACTCTACACTACTCTACACTACTCTACACTACCCTACACTACTCTAAACTACTCTAAACTACTCTACACTACTCTCCACTACTCTACACTACTCTACACTAATCTACACTACTCTACACTACTCTACTCTACTCTACTCTACTCTACTCTACTCTACTCTACTATACTCTACTCTACTCTACTCTACTCTACTCTACTCTACTCTACTCTACTCTACTCTACTCTACTCTACTCTACTCTACTCTACTCTACTCTACTCTACTCTACTCTACTCTACTCTACTCTACTCTACTCTACTCTACTCTACTCTACTCTACTCTACTCTACTCTACTCTACTCTACTCTACTCTACTATACTCTACTCTACTCTACTCTACTCTACTCTACTCTACTCTACTCTACTCTACTCTACTCTACTCTACTCTACTCTACTCTACTCTACTCTACTCTACTCTACTCTACTCTACTCTACTCTACTCTACTCTACTCTACTCTACTCTACTCTACTCTACTCTACTCTACTCTACTCTACTCTACTCTACTCTACTCTACTCTACTCTACTCTACTCTACTCTACTCTACTCTACTCTACTCTACTCTACTCTACTCTACTCTACTCTTTTCTACTCTACTCTACTCTACTCTACTCTACTCTACTCTACTCTACTCTACTCTACTCTACTCTACTCTACTCTACTCTACTCTACTCTACTCTACTCTACTCTACTCTACTCTACTCTACTCTACTCTACTCTACTCTACTCTACTCTACTCTACTCTACTCTACTCTACTCTACTCTACTCTACTCTACTCTACTCTACTCTACTCTACTCTACTCTACTCTACTCTACTATACTCTACTCTACTCTACTCTACTCTACTCTACTCTACTCTACTCTACTCTACTCTACTCTACTCTACTCTACTCTACTCTACTCTACTCTACTCTACTCTACTCTACTCTACTCTACTCTACTCTACTCTACTCTACTCTACTCTACTCTTTGAGGACAATGCGAGGCCTACACCCGCAACGACGACAGATTTCAGTTACCCCCTGGTTGGCCGAATCCCATTCAAAAACCGCCTTTCGTTCAATGCCGAATTTATTGAGAATAAGGTGAGAAGGTGGATCACCGGCACGCACGTCGGACGGACATCATGACCCCTCACTAAACATGTGATCCACCTTCTTTACCATCTTCGGATCCGCATCCGCAGGATCAGTTGATGCGGGAGTGCATAGTTGATAGTATGAGCAGCGTAGACAACGGGAGAAACTCAACTTAACTTTGATATGAGTGTTGGTAACTATTGACTACTAAAATGGCAAGCTCCTTATTACCTTTATTTAAAGGGAGATATATGGCATGTTTGAATCTCCTGCAACTTTGTATTACAAACAGATCCTGATCCTTATCGTTTTTATGACCTCTGTAAGCAGTAAATTTCACAATTCATTCATTGGCAGACATTGGATTGAGGCTTTTACCACACTTCTCAAAAAAAAAGTGTCCACAAATTGTTGATTAAAGAACGATTTATATTCCTTGCCAGCCGTTGACCCAATTAAATGTGGCAAATTAACAAAGTTGCTGGTAATGCAGTCAGTTGCTGTGCAGTTGCACACGACAAAGTTGTACGGTGTGGCTTTACCTGCACATTTGCAGTTTGTTAGCCAAACAGCATTGCGTTACGCACTTTGCTTTAAATGGCTGCTAATGCTGAAGTGCCAGTGGCTGCAGCAGTGGCAACAAGTTTGGCATGAGGCGGTGCAATTTGAGTTTAGTTTTTTTTTTGTTTCTTCTGGCTTATGTTGGTTGCTAGGTACTTAAGTCATGACTTGACTTTAATCATCACTTGGGGATTGGGGTTGCCAAACGAACTGGTTTCTTGTTGGCGGTGAGGGCAGGTGGTGTGGCTCCTTTGCCATATGTTTGAATAACATTTGAAATCATGAAAAGTTTTGAATAGAATGACAAAATCCAAATGGATTTCTTGGCTGGCACTGAAGGAGTTTGGCTGCTCGAAAAACCATTCACACCGTATAGCTGCTGCTAGTTGAGCGAATGACTGGGCTCAAGAGTGTTGCGGTGCGTGATTAACTCATAATTTTCTGACAAAATGTAATGGATCACATCCGTTTGGAGATTTGTCTAAATGCGCGCCTTGGAGTATTTCTGTCAAGGTTAAAACAAAAATGGTAGAATTAAAAAAAAATCATAAAAAACGATAAAAACAACGCTCAAACACCAAACAGTCACAAACTTGTTAAACACTTCGTTTTATTTGGAGATTAAGATTGGCTATCTAAACGACTCTATGGACGGCAATTGAAATTGAATTATGGGCACCCAGGGTAATGGAATCTGAGTTGATTGTTAGCATGCACTTACAACGTTATGACTACCAGATCAAGGCGTAAGCTAAACAAGTGAGAGTCAAACTCCAATTCCATATGAAGTGAGGTTATGGGAATTCTATTTGAACCTTAACTCAGATAAGACATTCTAAATGAAATAGGGTTCACAATAAACTCAAGTTTAGAACGATAATTAAGGATCTCCAAAAGTTTGCCGCTGACTCCAGAGAAGGTCTTAGGCTAATTTACTGGTTCAGTACCGAATTTCAGAGTTTTCTTGCAGTAAACAGTATCCAGAATTCACCAGATATATAATGCTCCGTCAGTCGTTGGTGCTTCTGGGAGTTGCCATAAGTCATCGTGTACCGTGCCTATTTATATTTCCCCAAGCATAATTCCTCCAACATAGCTTTTTCTTATCTTACTCTTTCTTTGTCGACATATTTATTCTGCCAAACACACACATCTCATAAAAACTCATAACAATTCTCCCGTTTACACACAGCACTCATATACTAGTGTGTCAATAACAACTCCTTCAATGGACTGTGTGATAACCTTTTAGGGTTATTTCTACATTGAGTGTTTGATTGATTGCCTATATTTTCTCATGCAAGAAATAATTCTCATTCACTTTGAAGGCTTTAGTGCTGTTAAGGGTGGGTTTTTACAAGCTTTATTGTGAGCTATCTGGTTCTACAAAAAAACAGGCCAAAGTGTATACCTGGTAGTCTATCAAAGTTCTAGGTGTTTTCTGCACGATTCGAGAATCTTACAGTCAAGATGATCCCAAACACAAATCGAAGCCTGCACCGAAATTTGAATCCTCTCAACAAAGTCTCAATCACGAATAACTTAAAATCAGCCACCATCGATCCCATCGCAACCGACCAAAAGTACCTTTAAGGAGCTATGACTTTATCGTTTAGATAACTCGAACAAAGGAACCCACTACAACTACCGACCGATCCATCCTAACTCCTGGGCCTTAATCTCAGTCATGACAAAAAACCCAAAATCAAACAACATTGTAATTAAGGAGATACAATCATTTTAGGTTATTTCAATCAAATATTTGTAAAACCACCATAGAAGAGGCCAACAAAGTGCAGAGGTTAGCATGTCCACCTATGACGCTGAACGTCTGGGTTTGAATCCTGGCAGGAACGTAAAAAATTTTTTTTGCGGTGGTTATCCCCTCCTAATGCTGGCGACATTTGTGAGGTACTTTGCCCTTTGACTTCTCCCCAAAGAGGTGTCAATCGTGGCACGCCGTTCGAACTAGGCTATAAAAAGCAGGTCCCCTATCATTCAGCTTTAACTTGAATAGGACAGCACTCATTGATTTGTGAGAAGTTTGCCCCATTTCCTTAATGGAATGTTCATGGGCAAATTTGCTTATACCATGGAAGAAGTCAGGAAAAATAAAAATATTCATGATCGTTGTCAAATTTTGGGACTATCAAGCCATATCTGTCCGTGTGTCTGTTATAGCCACAATTCAATCATTAGAAATTTAGTTCTTGAGCGGAAACTTGGAACAGAGAACAGTTTTTCTCAAAACTACGCAACATGGCTTGTGCCAGCAAGTACGCTGCCTATTTAAGCTCAATTTAGGCATCAAGCATGATGCTTATGGCTCAAGGCTTCGGGTCAAATACTCGACGTATCGGTTCCATGTGGACTTTCAAAGCTTCATGTGTAGTGGATTGTTTTCCGTAGTCAACGTCGACTTACCTTTTATATCCAAGTTTGTACTTCCCTACTGCAAGTTGTGCCACCGTATCGCAGAGGTTAGCATGTCCGCTTATGACGCTGAACGACCGGGTTCGAATCCTGGCGAGACCATCAGAAAAAACATTTTTCGGCAATGGTTTTTCCCTCCTAACGCTGGCAACATTTGTGAGGTACTATGCCATGTAAAAACTTCTACCCAAAGAGGTGTCGGCACGCCGTACGAACTCGGCTATAAAAAGGAGCCCCTCATCAATGAGCATAAACTTGAATCGGACTGCACTCATCGATAAATGAGAAGTTAGCCCCTGTTCCTTAGTGGAATGTTCATGGGCAAAATTTGCATTTGCATGTAAGAAGGAGGTTAGTTCAGCTTTCGATATGATAACGGGACACATAGGACTATACGAGCTCACTTATGCAAAATCGGTGTAGCAAGTGATAGCATGTGGGGAAGATGATGAGACGTTGTAGCATTTTCTATGTCATTGCCCGGTTTTCGCTGCTAACAGACACCGATACTTAAATGGGGACACAATACTAGATATGAAACAACTTATGGTAGTGGTATGAAAACCAATTAACATAGATTTTTTTATACATCTCAGGATGGGATATACCAATCTAGTCATTCCCTTTGTAACACCTCGAAATATTCGCCCAAGACCCCATAAATTTTATATATTTTTGATCGCCTCGACGTTCTGAGTCTGTCTGTCCGAACGAAATGTCTGTCCGTCCATCTACCGAAATCACGATAGCGGTCGAACGTGTAAAGCTAGCCCCTTGAAATTTTGCGAAGATACTTAATATTGATGTAGAACCTTGCGGATTGCAAATGGGTTATATGGGTTCAGATTTGGTTATAGCTCCCATATAAACCGATCTCCCGATTTGACTTCTTGAGCCCCTGGAAGCCTCAATTTTCATCCGATTTGGCTAAAATTCTGCATGTAGTAATCTGTTATGACTTCCAACAATTGTACTAAATATGGTCTAAATCGGGTTATTAACTGATATAGCTCCCATATAAACCGATCTCCCGATTTGACTTCTTAAGCCCCTGGAAGCCGCAATTTTTATCCGATTTGGCAGCTATATCCAAAAATGGTCTGATCTGGACGATATTCAACAAAACGCAATGTTTCAAATTTCATCAAAATCGGATGAAAAATGCTCCTTTTATGGGGGAGGATTGGTCTATATGGCAGCTATATCTAAATATGGTCCGACCTGGACCATGTTCCCCAAAAAGGAGTAGAGGTGTATCAAAACTCACTTTTTCAAATTTCTTCAAAATCGTAGGAAAAATGTTCCTTTTATAAGCTCAATACCCTATGTCGGGAGTTCGGCCGGTCGGTTTATATGGTAGCTATATCCAAATATGGTCCAATCTGGTTCAGAGGCAGAAAGGTTCAATGTTTAAAATTTCATCAAAATCGGATGAAAAATGTTCCTTTTATGGACTTAATACTTTTTATCGGGAGATCGGTCTATATGGCAGCTTTATCTAAATATGGTCCGACCTGGACCATGTTCAACCAGAAAGTGTAGAAGTCTATCAAAACTGACTTTTTCAAATTTCAGCAAAATCGGATGAAAAATTCCGCATTTATGGGCTCAATACTCTATATCGGGAGATCGCTTTATATGGCAGCTATATCTAAATATGGTTCGATCTGTACCACATTTGAAAGGTATGGGTAGGGGTCTACCAGAACTCACTGTGCCAAATTTCATCGAGTTCGGGTAATAAATCGATCTTTTATGACTTCAAAACCCTATATCGGGAGATCGGGCGGTCGGTCTATAGGGCAGCTATATCCAAATAAAGTCCGATCTGGACCACACATCACAGAAATAGGTAGGGGTCTACCAGAACTCACTGTGCCTAATTTCATCTAAATCGGATGAAAAATGACGAATTTGTTGTCTCGAGATTAAGCCTGGAGATCGGTCTATATATAGCGGCTGTATATAATTAAATTCTGATTTTATGAGATCGAAGATCTGGTTCATAAACAAAGTATCGCCATCATCGAAATCATCAAAAATAGTTTGGAAAAAGTTTTTATACCCAAGATATATGCAAAATTACAAATACTCAGCTTTTGGGTATAAATGGGTAAATACCCGGGTATTTACCCATCTCTAGTTATAAGCTGATTCGGACCGTACTTGGCACACCTGTTAGAAGTCACAATGGAACTCCGCATGCAAAAATTCAGCCAAATCGGACAAAAATTGCGCTTCCAGGGGTTCAATTAGTCAAATACGCAGATCGGTTTATATGGGAGCTATATCAGGTTATAGACCGATTTGAACCATACTCAGCGTAGTTGTTGGCAGTCTTAACTGAACTCTACACGTGAAATTTCAGCCAAATCGGACAAAAATTGCGGCTTCCAGGGGTTCAAGAATTCAAATCGAGAAATCGGTTTATATGGGGAGCTATATTAGGTTGTAGACCGATTTGAGCCCTACTTGGCACAGTTGTTAGAAGCCAAAACAGAACATCACATGTAAATTTTCAGACAAATTGGATAAAAATGGTGGCTTCCAGGCTCTCAAGAAATCAAATCGGGAGATCGGTTTATATGAGAGCTATTTGTAAATCTAAACCCATATATGGCCTATTTGCAATCCCCAACGACCTACATCGATATTAAATATCAGTGCAAAATTTAAAGATACTAGTTTTACGCTTCGGCCTCTATCATGATTTCGACAGACGGGCGGACGGAGTGACATGGCTAGATCGACCCGACGATCAAGAATATATATACTTTGTGGGGTCTTAGGCGAATATTTCGAGGTGTTACAAACGGAATGACTATTTTAGTATACCCCCATCCTATAGTGGTGAGTATACAAATTAAGACGTTTATCATTGAAGCATGTCTAAATCGCTTGGCACTTATTGATTTGGGAGAAATTCCCCTTTTTTCAATGCAAACAATAGATGCGGTTTGATCTGGAGAAAGGCATCATAGAGAGATCAAAGGCATTCTAAGATGGGGGGCTTTTAAGACCTGACATTATTTGCACTTACTACTATACTTCAAGGCGATACAGATTAACGACTATCTACAATGGTGGATATTCACTTCACTTCTTATACCCCAAAACCTCAATTAAGGCGATACAGGCATTTTAAGTTATCCTCCGGAATATGCAACTCTTTAACGTCGCAGGTTGTTAAACCATTTAAAACCAACTTTGACAAATATTACAGCTATGCCCTATTTGAGCTTGGGCAAAACAAAGAAACCATTCAAAATCCCTGCCATGCATAAGCGATCACAAGAAAAATATCCCGTCATGTCCTCCGTTGCCAGTGACACCAAAGAGAAATTTTCAAAAAAAATTTCTTTTGGCTTTTTATTGTTGTTGTTTTGCTTTCTGAAGAGCACGTTCGCCAGGGTTCTTTAACATTCAGCAGTAGCACCAACGAAAGCTTCCTCCTCTAGCTCCTTTCATACATTACTTTTGTGGGACAAATCGCCGCCCCACAGCTCTTACTTCTCCAATTTTATGGTCATGTTTTGGTGAAGAAGAAGAAAAATTGGCTGAATGGTGGCAGCGGCGGCAATGGCTATGAAGAGTATTAAGTCGTAAAATTTGTGTTTATTTGTTTTGCAACAACTTTTAATTTTTTTTTAATCTTAAACTTCATGTGGTATGCCCAAGCCTCCCATACATCCCCACATACGCCCCTCTGAAGTTTTTCTTTTGAAGACTTGGCTCAAACCCAAGCCTTAGCCAGCAACAGCTCGCTCCTCCCTCTTGCTTATGGTGTGTCTGTGCTACTTGGAATGCATAACAGATTGAAACCAAGGTGGATCTGTGGCCAAGTGTGAATACCACCAGTTAGTCAGACAGTCGAATAGACTGGCCGACGTTGCCGTTGCCACCAACAACACCATTGACTTGTGAATGGAGGAGTAAGTAAATGCGTCTGAATGTAAGGAGTATTGCATTACTTCTTAACCTCAATACCATTGGTGTGATTAGCATTATACCCAAAGAGCAAGAAGAAGAAAAAGCAGCAAAAGCTTTGGCTGCATGTTGACTTTTGGCTTGACTCGCACGTAGTATTTCTGATACTTCTTACGCCTCTGCCACTTCCTTGATTTCTTGCACCCCAAGTGGACAATGAATTGCAGCTAAGATTGGATTTATTCGCATTTTATTGTATTCTCCTGAGGCGCGTTATGCCTATTTGTCATATAATGCGATAAGGGTAAATGCTAAATTTTTGGCACATATTTTATATGCAGATTGAAGTCCTTTGTCGGCATTGGTAGGAGGAAAGTAATGTAATAAAAGAAAGAAAGACTTGGGGAAAGTATAAAAAAAGCTCAAAAAACTTCAAAAGAATTAAACAAGCTCGAGCACAATTATTAGGGTTAAAAATTCGACCAGCTTAAAACTTTACTTTTGTCTTCACAACATCATAAATTTTAAGGAAACCGCCACTTATTACCCCCTTTTCCACGACATGGAGACAATAAACCTTAGCTTGCTCGACTAACACACATTTGCTGAGGTGACAACGATTTGCAAAACCCTCTGCCATAGACAATATGACCAAATGGATTACTTTTGAAAACACCGCTAGAGTTTGACTTTCTATTTGCCACAATGACATAAAAATGTTGAAGAAAAGAAAAAAAAATGCCATTGCAAGGCATGCGGAAAGACAGACAAACAGATCTATGGAGATTAGTTTTTCTAATATTCGTACATATTGTCTACACCATGACAAATTGACGAAAAATTGTCATCTTGTTGTTGTTTTTTGTGCAGATTTTCATTATTTGTTAGTCGGCATGTTGCACTTTTCAGGTGCCATTATCACAACACACCTTTGAAGACACATTTACGAGTTTAAAGGGACACCCTATACAATTCAGTCAAAATTAAATGCAGTTTTAAGATTTCTTCTACATAATTTTCCACCGAATTGAAATTTAGACAAAATTTAATTTTTATGGGAAATTTTGTCCAAGTTTCATTTGTATGGGAAATTTAGCCAAAATTTGAATTCCATGGGAAATTTTTTCAAAATATTATTTGTATGGGAAAGTTTTCTATTAATGGGAAATATTGCCAAAAATTTAACTTTTTTGGGAAATTTTGCTAAAATTTCATTTCAAAGGGAAATTTTTGACAAAATTCCATTTCAAAGGGAAATTTTGGTAAAATTCCATTTCAAAGGGAAATTTTGGCAAAATTTCATTTCAAAGGGAAATTTTGGCAAAATTTTATCTCAAAAAAAATTTTTGCCAATAATTCATTTCAAAGGGAAATTTTGGCAAAATTTCATCTCAAAGGGAACATTTGGCAAAGTTTCATTTCAAAGGGAAATTTTGGCAACATTTAATTTTTATGGAAAATTTTGTCAAAATTGCATTTCAAAGAGAAATTTTGGCAAAATTTAATTTCCATGGGAAATTTTATCATAATTTGATTGCCAGAAATTTAAAAAAAAAAATTTTTCAAAATTTCATATCTAGGGAAATTTTATCAAAGTTTCATTTCAAAGGGAAAATTTTCCAAGATTTCATTTCTACGGCAATTTTGTCAAAATTTTATATCCATGGAAAGTTTCGTCAAAATTTCATTTCCAGGGAAATTTTGTCAGAATTTCATATAAAGGTGATTATATGGAAAATTTTATCAAAATTCATTTACATACATTTTTTTTTTTAAATTTTATTTATATAAGAAATTTTGTCAGAACATCAAATGTGTGGGAAATTTTATAAATTTTTAATTTTTATGGAAAGTTCTACCAGAATCTCATTTCAAAGAAAAATTTTGTCAAAATTTTATTTCTGTGGGAAATTTTGTCAAAATTTCATTTCCATGGAAATTCTGTAAACCTCACCTTGTTAAAAAATTTTGTAAAATTTATCCTTTCTTTTGGAAAATTTGTCAAAATTTCACTTCTAAAGGAAATTTTACTATAATTTGATTTCTAGGGTAAATTTTTTCAAAATTCATTTCTAAGGGAAATTATGTCAAAATTTCATTTGTTTGTAAAAATTTCATTTCTATGGGAAATTTTGTCAAATTTTGACTCAATTTATTTTCCATGGAAAATATATAAAAATTTTCTTTTTTATGGAATATTTTGTCCAAATTTCGCGTTTTTGGGAAATTTTTTCAGAATTTGATTTCTATGGGAAATAACGTCAAATCATCAATTCCATTGGATGTTTTTGTCAAAATTTCATTTCTATAGGAAATTTTGTCAAAATTTAATTTCTATGGGAAACTTGGTCAAAATGGCATTACATTTGGAAATTATACCAAAATTTCCTATTCTATAGGGTATTTTGTCAAAATTTCATTGTCTATGGGAAATTTTGTCAATATTTATTTCGATGGGAAATTTTGACACAATTTTATGTCTATGGGAAATTTTGTCAAAGTTTCATTTCTATGGGAAATTTTGGCACAGTTTCATGTCTATGGGAAATTTTGTCAAAGTTTCATTTCTATGGGAAATTTTGTGCACTTTTCATTTGAGTCGCATAATGTCCCAATCGGTAAATATGTCCTGATGGTGGTTATGGGGGGTAAGGAGGCCCCTCAGTCACCAAGGAATACATTTTTTGATTCGATACCCATATTGCCCAAAGCGAAAAAAGTGTTCTGTTGGGTGATGTTTTTGGGGGTGGGGGACCCCCCGACACTTAGGCTGAAATTTGTATGCCAAATTCGTACGCTACTTTTAAATAGCTTTCATTTGATACCCATATCGTTCCAATCGGTAAACATGTCCGTTCGGGTGGGTTTTGGGATGGGGCGTGCCCCCAGGTTATTTGACCACAAAATTTTATTTGTTTGTTTTTGGGGTACCATAGGGTAGCATACAAAATTAATCTTAAATCGGTGCACCCGTCTCTGAGATCTGGCGTTTTGGAAAATTGGGATAAGGGGGAGGATCCGCCCCCTCTTCGGATATTAAAAAATGTAGTACCCTATTTTTATAGGGGGATCAAACCATCTGTGATGTAATTTTTATAGGTAATTTTGAAAAAATTTCATTTCTTTAGCAAATTTTGTCAAAATTCCATTTCTATGGGAAATTTTGCCAAAATTTCATTTCTATGGGAAATTTTGATAAAATTTTATTTATATGGGAAATTTTGTAAAAATTTTATTCTTATGGGAAATTTTGATAAAAATTTTTTTATATGGGAATTCTGTCAAAATTTAATTTATATTGGAAATTTTGTCAAAATTTCATTTCTTTAGCAAATTTTGTCAAAATTCTCTTTCTATGGCAAATTTTGTCAAAATTCCATTTCTATGGGAAATTTTGTCAAAATTTCATATCTATGGAAAATTTTGAAAAAATTTTATTTATATGGGAAATTTTGTCAAAATTTCGTTTCAAAGATGAATTTTGTAAAAATTTCGTTTCAATGGGGAATTTGGTCAAAGTTTCATTTCTATGAGAAATTTTGTAAAAAATTTTATTTCTATGGGAAATTTTGTCAAAGTTTTATTTCTATGATAAAATTTCATCTTTATGGGAACGTTTGTAAAATTTTAAATTCTATAGGAAATGTTAAACTTGGAAATTTTGTACAAATTTAATTTTTTTGGGAAATTTTGTCGTTTTTTCATTTCAGGGAGAAATTTAGTCAAACCTTTTTTTTGGGAATTTTTGTCAATATTTCATGTATATGGGAAATTTTTATAAAAAATTGCACTTTTATAGAAAATTTTGAAAAATTTCATTTCTATGAAAAAAATCGTCAAAACTTCATTTCTATGGGAAATTTTGTTAAAATTACATTTTTATAGAAAATTTTGTAAACATTTCATTCCTAGGGAAATTTTGTCAATAATTCATTTCTACGGGGAATTTTATGAAAATTCTATTTCTATGGGAAATGCAGTCAATATTTCATTCCTATGGGAATTTTGAAAAATTTTCATTTCTATTGGAATTTTTATCGAAAATTCATTTCTATGGGAAATTTTGTCAGTATTTCATTTTAATGGGAAATTTTGTAAAATTTCCTTTCAATGGGAAGTTTTGTCAAAGTTTCATTTCTATGAGAAATTTTGTCCAAATTTAATTTCTATGGGAAGCTTGGTCAAAATTGCATTTATATGGGAAATTTTCATTTCTCTGAGAAATTTTCTCAAAATTAAATTTCTATAGGAAACAATTTCAAAATTGCATTACATTGGGAAAACATATCAAAATTTCCTCTTCTATAGGATGTTTTGCCAATATTTCATTTCTATGGGAAATTTTTTCTTCACTTCATCTCTACGAGAAATTTTGTCAAATTTTCATTTCTTTGGGAAATTTTGTCAGAATTTCATTTTTATCGGAAATTTTGTCAACATTTAATTTCTACGGAAAATTATCCCTTTAGGGTATGAACATTTCGTTTCAGATCGTTTCTTTTCCACCAAAAAAGAGTCACCCACATTCCACTTTGCATTTGTATGCATTCACATATCGTTGACACTGCATAAAGCAATTCCGGAGTACTAATGCTTCACTCATACATAGCTACGATTGGAGCTGCACCGAGTATGTTTTGGGCTAGACAGCTTAAAGGTTGGCCAATTCTTCTTCACTTTCTTTGTTTTGTTTTTAGCATTTCGCATTTGAAGTGTGCGAACAAGCGTCATAGTTTTTAGCTTTAACTTTTGCATTTGTAAACAGGAAACTTAATACGACGTTCTGACCCTGTTTTGTTTTTCTTTAGCGTACGGCGACTGCAAAACGAAGGTAAGGCAAAATGCAAAAATATCGGTTTCTGTGTCTTCAAAGTCGAATCAGGTGATGGCATAATTATCGAATGCCACACCAAATCATTCCATTCTTTGTCTGGAGGGGGGGACAAAAGTAAAAGCCAAAAATCCATCATGCCATTGAGCCCACCTGTATAAGAGATGGAAAAAGTAAAATAAAATCAATTTCCGTAAAGCGCTTAAATGAAATAAATTTCATTTCCTTTTATGTTTCGGAATGATGGCGGAGGGGGAAATGATACATGCAATCGACTCTGTTAATAAATAATAAACGGTTATTATCATCGTCATTATCAGCGACTTATTCATGATCAGTTTCTCTTTTCCTTCGTTGTTTTTTCGGAGGGGTTCAGGCAACGTTCATCCTGTTTTATGGTTCGTTGAATAGACAGGATACCAGCATTATACCACTCCTCTGCTACAGGTTGCCTGCAATTCGGACAGACCAACGAACGCTTAACATTTTTCTTTGATGTGTCTCGTCATTGTTTCCTTTACAAATATCCCAAACCAGGCATTGTTTGATGCCCTTCCTTTTTTGTGCATCATTTCAGTACGTGTCAGGAAGGGCCAAAACTGTGATTATGCATAAAATCCATCAAGTGTAACAACAACATGAAATTGTTGATTTATTTTCAGGGACAAAAAAAAACCCCTATTTAGTTTGATATAAATAAACGTCATATATATAGCATTAAATGGGGTTGGTACTGAGGAACAGGGGGGAAGAATAATGAAAACATGTCCAAATAAATTGTGAAAAAATGTTGACTAAACTTTCTACAAAAATAAAATTTCTATCTAATTTTCTATAAAAAAAAATAAAATTTTGACAAAATTTCTTCGAGAAACGAAATTTGGACAAAGTTTCCCATAGACGCAAATCTTTGTATGGGAAGTTTTGTTCCCATAGAAACGAAATTTAGGCAAAATTTCCCATAGAAGTAAAATTTTTTTAAATTTCCTATAGAAATTAAAGTTTGACAAAATTTCTCATATAAATAAAATTTTTACAAAATTTTCCCTAGAAATAAATTTTTTTCAAAATTTCCTTAGGAATTAAAGTTTGATAAAATTTCTCATATAAATAAAATTTTTATAAAATTTCCCATAGAAATGCAATTTTGACAAAATTTCCCATATAAATGACAGTTTGACAAAATTTCCTATAGAAGTGATATCTTGACAAAATTACCTATAGAAATGAAATTTAAACAAAATTTCCCATAGAAATTATATTTTGACAAAATTTCCCATAGAAATGAAATTTTGATAAAATTTCCCATAGAAATGAAATTTTGACAAATTTCCCATAGAAATGAAATTTTGACCAAATTTCCCACAGAAATGAAATTTTGACAAAATTTCCCATAGAAGTGAAATTTTTACCAAATTTCCCATAGAAGTGAAATTTTGACAAAATTTCCCATAGAAATGAAATTTTGACAAAATTTCCCATTGAAATGCAATTTTGACAAAATTTCCCATAGAAATGCAATTTTGACAAAATTTCCCATAGAAATGAAATTAAAAAAAAATTCCCATAGAAGCGAACCTTTGCCAAACTTTCCCTAGAAATGAAATTTTTGAATAATTTTCCATAGAAGTGATATCTTGACAAAATTTCCCATAGAAGTGATATCTTGACAAAATTTCCCATAGAAATGCAATTTTGACAAAATTTCCCATGGTAATACAATTTTGATGAAGTTTCCCATACAAACGAAATTTTGACTAAATTTCCCATAGACATGAAATTTTTACAAAATTTCCATAGAAATAAAATTTTGACCAAATTTCCATAGAAATACAAGTTTGACAAAATTTTCCCTAGAAATCAAATTTAAAAAAAATTCCCATAAAATGAAATTTTGACAAAATTTCCCATAGTAATACAATTTTGACAAAATTTCGCATAGAAATGAAATTTTGACAAAATTTCCCATAGAAATGAAATTTTGACAAAATTTCGCATAGAAATGCAATTTTGACAAAATTTCCCATAGAAATGAAATTAAAAAAAAAATTCCCATATAAACGAACCTTTGCCAAACATTCCCTAGAAATGAAATTTTTGAATAATTTTCCATAGAAGTGATATCTTGACAAAATTTCCCATAGAAGTGATATCTTGACAAAATTTCCCATAGAAATGCAATTTTGACAAAATTTCCCATGGTAATACAATTTTGATGCAGTTTCCCATACAAATGAAATTTTGACTAAATTTCCCATAGAAATGAAATTTTTACAAAATTTCCATAGAAATAAAATTTTGACAAAATTTCCCATAGAAATGAAATTAAAAAAAAAATTCCCATATAAACGAACCTTTGCCAAATATTCCCTAGAAATGAAATTTTTGAATAATTTTCCATAGAAGTGATATCTTGACAAAATTTCCCATAGAAGTGATATCTTGACAAAATTTCCCATAGAAATGCAATTTTGACAAAATTTCCCATGGTAATACAATTTTGATGCAGTTTCCCATACTAATGAAATTTTGACTAAATTTCCCATTGACATGAAATTTTTACAAAATTGCCCATAGAAATTAAATTTTGACAAAATTTCCAGTAGAAGTGATGTCTTGACAAAATTTCCCATAGAAACGAAATTTTGACAAAATTTCCCATAAAAATGGAATTTTGACGAAATTTCCCATAGAAATGGAATTTTGACGAAATTTCCCATAATAATACAATTTTGACAAAATATCCCATAGAAATGCAATTTTGCTAAAATTTCCCATAGAAAACGAACCTTTGCCAAACTTTCCCTAGAATTGAAATTTTAAATAATTTTCCATAGAAGTGATATCTTGACAAAATTTCCCATAGGAGTGATATCTTGACAAAATATCCCATAGAAATTCAATTTTGACAAAATTTCCCATAGAAATGGAATTTTGACGAAATTTCCGATAATAATACAATTTTGACGAAATTTCCAACAGAAATGAAATTTTGACAAAATTTCCAATAGAAGTGATATTTTGACAAAATTTCCCATAGAAATGAAATTTAAAAAAAAAATTCCCATAGAAACGAACCTTTGCCAAACTTTCCCTAGAAATGAAGTTTTTAAATAATTTTCTATAGATGTGATATCTTGACAAAATTTCCCATAGAAATGCAATTTTGATCAAATTTCCCATGGAAACGAAATTTTGCAAAATTTCCCAAAAAAACATCAAATTTTTACAAAATTTCCCATAGAAATAAAATTTTAACAAAATTTGCCATAAACATGAAATTTTGACAAAATATCCCATAGAAATAAAATTTTGACCAAATTTCCCATGGAAACGAAATTTTTGACAAAATTTCCCAAAAAATATCAAATTTTGACAAAATATCCCATAAAAAATATATGTTGATCAAATTTCCATAGAAATAAATTTTTGACCAATTTTCCATAGAAATACAATTTTGACCAAATTTCCAATGGAAATTAAATTTTTACAAAATTTTCCATAGAAATGAAATTTTGGCTGAATTGAAATTTTGACAAAATTTCCCATAGAATTGAAATTTTGACAAATTTTCCCATAGAATTGAAATTTTGACAAATTTTCCCATAGAATTGAAATTTTGACAAATTTTCCCAAAGAATTGAAATTTTGACAAAATTTTCCATAGAATTGAAATTTTGCCAAAATTTCCCATAGAGATGAAGTTGCAATTTCCCATTGAAATGAAATTTTCACAAAATATCCAATAAAAAGTAAATTTTGCCAAAATTTCCCTTGGAATGAAATTTTTGAAAAAATATCCCATAGAAAAGTATTTTTGAAAAAACTTCCCACAAAAATTAAATTTTAAAAAAATTTTCTTTTTAAATGAAATATTAAAAATTTCCCAAAAAATCACATTTTGACAAAATTTCCCATAAAAATTAAATTTTACAAAATTTCCCTAAAAAATAAAATTTTCACAAAATATCCCTAGAAATGGGATTTTGTTAAAATTTCCCAAACTTTTTCTGAAAATGAAATTTTCACAAAATTTCCCACAGAAATGAGATTTTGACAAAATGAAATTTTTAGGAAATTTCCCTTAAAATTTCCATTTTCAAACTGGACAATCTTCCATTGTCTTTAACAATCAAAAGTAACGGCCATTTTAACTGTTGCTCGTTAAAGTTACGAAAAAACTACCCTCTCTATCAGGCATTTTCCAAATCATACTAAGGATGAGCACTCGTATCCCTCGTCCCTCATTCTCCACTAACCATGACCAGTACAACTTCCAACACAATTATGAATTCAAATGTTATTCACACTTGGGCAATTAACATTCGTTTAGGGGGTGTTTGGTAACTCACCTGTGACAACGAAGTCACGACATTAGTAGCACAGGCAACTGTGATTCCTTCCCTCGACTTTGAAAACCAACAACGGCAACAAGTCAACTGTGGATATCTGCCTAGTGAGTAACGTCTTTTTTCCTTAAGTGTTCCTATGCCAGTAACATCATCCCTCTATCCTTATGATAAGCAGGGGGTTGATTTTCACCTAAAGTGTCTTCTTTATGAAAATTTTTACATTGTTAATGGAAATTCTTTAAAAAAAAATTCTAAGAGGATGTCCGTCCTTCCGCTTTTTTGGAAAGCAGGCAGATAATTTCAAGGTTCGCTGCAATCAAATGAGGATGAGTGCAGTGTACGTTACATATTTGTTAAGTTAATAATTCAGGTGTTCATCCTGGACAAGGATTTTCAAAGGGGATTTTTTAGCAGGTGTATTGTAGGTAACATTAGTTTCCCTATTTGGCTGAAAAATCGTGCTGAAAGTTTCTAAACGTTTTTATTTAAAAGGAAATGCAGATAGCTTTTAAAGATATTTTTAAGGGTTCCTGGGCAAACCATCTTTAGAGACGCTACATACACCTGTTCAAAGGAAAATACAAGAAAATCAACATTTTAGGGGGAAATTTCAATTAAAAACTGGCGGATAAAACTTGCCAAATGAGGTTTTACAAAATTTTCCCTAGAAATGAAATTTTCACAAAATTTCCCATAGAAATGCAATTTTTACAAAATTTCCCATAGAAATGCAATTTTGACAAAATTTCCCATAGAAATGCAATTTTGACAAAATTTCCCATAGAAATACAATTTGGACAAAATTTCCCATATAAATAAAATTTTGACTAAGTTTTCCATTGAATAAAATTTTGACAAAATTTCCCATAGAACTAAAATTTTGACAAAATTTCCCATGTAAATGAAATTTTGAAAAAATTTCCTAGAGAAACGAAATTTTGACAAAATTACCCACAAATATGAAATTTTGACAAACTTTCCCATAGAAATGAAATTTTCACAAAAATTCCCATACAATTACAATTTTTACAAAATTTCCCATAGAAATGCAATTTTGACAAAATTTCCCATTGAAATGCAATTTTGACAAAATTTCCCATAGAAATACAATTTTGACAAAATTTCCCATATAAATGAAATTTTGAGTAAGTTTTCCATTGAAATAAAATTTTGACAAAATTTCCCATAGAAATAAAATTTTGACAAAATTTCCCATGTAAATGAAATTTTGAAAAAATTTCCTAGAGAAACGAAATTTTGACAAAATTACCCACAAATATGAAAAAATTCCCATACAATTACAATTTTTAAAAAATTTCCCTAAAAAATAAATTTTTACAAAATTTCCCATAGAAGTGATATCTTGATAAAATTTCCCATGTAAATGAAATTTTGACAAAATTTCCTATAGAAAAGCAATTTTGACAAAATTTCCCATTTCCTATAGAAATGAAATTTTGACCAAATTTCCCATAAAAATTAAATTTTGACAAAATTTTCTATAGAAATGCAATTTTGACAAAATTTCCCGTAGAAATGAAATTTTGACAAAATTTCCTATATAAATGAAATTTTGACAACACTTCCATACAGCCTGGCTGTATAGAGTTTTCTATAGGAAAACTTCCATACAGCCTGGCTGTATAGAGTTTTCTATAGGAAAACTTCCATACAGCCTGGCTGTATAGAGTTTTCTATAGGAAAACTTCCATACAGCCTGGCTGTATAGAGTTTTCTATAGGAAAACTTCCATACAGCCTGGCTGTATAGAGTTTTCTATAGGAAAACTTCCATACAGCCTGGCTGTATAGAGTTTTCTATAGGAAAACTTCCATACAGCCTGGCTGTATAGAGTTTTCTATAGGAAAACTTCCATACAGCCTGGCTGTATGAGGAAAACTTCCATACAGCCTGGCTGTATAGAGTTTTCTATAGGAAAACTTCCATACAGCCTGGCTGTATAGAGTTTTCTATAGGAAAACTTCCATACAGCCTGGCTGTATAGAGTTTTCTATAGGAAAACTTCCATACAGCCTGGCTGTATGAGGAAAACTTCCATACAGCCTGGCTGTATAGAGTTTTCTGTAGGGAAACCTCCATACAGCCTGGCTGTATGAGGTTTTCTATAGGAAAACTTCCTTACAGCCTGGCTGTATGAGGTTTTCTATAGGAAAACTTTCATTCGGCCTGGCTGTATGAGATTTTCTTTCGGAAAAGTTCTTTTAACCCAGCTGAAAAAGTTTTCTGTGATTAATTTTCCTTTCTATTCAAACCCCAGCTAACGGCATGCCAAAAATTTCCTGGCAGTTATGGAAGGCTTGCCTTAATCCACCTCTTTTTGTGTGAACTAGCTATTGTAAATGGAACTGTTATAAATCTCTGGTTGCACAAAACTATTCATAATCGTCATGGTGATGACAAAGATGAACAGCTAAAGTACGGGCAGCTTTGTGAAAATGTCATCCATTCAACCAGCTATCCACCCAGTCACATATTTACAACTTCATTCTCTTATTTCAGCCATTCCAACTGCATTTTTAGTCCATATCCATGTCCAGCACGTCCCCACATACAAGATGGCTGGATGGCTGGTTGGCTGACTGGACAGCCAGCCTGCCTGCTTGCTTGGCTGTCTGGCTGACTTCAGTGACAAAATGGGGAAAAAAGTTCAGTGAACTGTTTTTGCGGAATCGTGCCTAGATTGCGTCCACGCGCGTGCCTTCTTTCGTTGTCATTCCATGATAATAATAATTTTCTATGAACATCCATCCATCCATTCATCTATCCATCCATCCATCCCGTTTTGTTTGGTGATGATGAATTAGGCTACGAGGTTTGCATAATAAGTCTGTGAGTATAATTTTTTTTTAGAAAATTTGGTATGTTGCTCTTAAAAGTGGGTAGGGTCTAGGGGTTCTAATTTGCCAACAAATGAGAGTAGTGTGGGGAATAGTATGAAGATGTGAGAGGTAAGGTTGGAAGCGAATGACCTACAGATCTTGGAACTTTGGATGTACTCTTCTTTTGTACATCCGATGAATGACATATGTTAACGACGAACTATCCCCCCAGAGCTGGAGGAGCAGGAGTATGTCGGGTAAAGGGTACAACACAAAAAGTTTGACTTAACGAAATAGATTATGGAGAGTGGAAGTTCACCGAGGCTCTTAGATTCAAAGGAACGATGAGGAGAATGTCACTTCTCCAACCTCACTTATGTTGGCAACATGTATGAGGGCTTCAGCAATGTAAAATTTCTTTTCAAAAAGGTTTTGCTCAGGGGACCACCAAATGGTCATAAAAATGGGGTCCCTTATCAATGAGCAAAAACTAGGATTTTTTTTTTAGAATTTACCAATCTATCGAATTTCATATAAATTCGAAAGCTTGTTTAGATTCTTCCCCTTCCTCCCTGCTTCATTCCCAGCCTGTGTTGCATATTGTGTTCCTGGCTGCATCCCCATTGGAGTGACTTTTGTATGTCTGGTACGTGCCTTGCCATAGCCCTGGCTTATGGTAATTTCCAGCGACAGTGCTTGATGATCATCTTCGCCTTGATGAGGATGATAATGGCGATGGCGATCATTATCAAGCACTTCATTGTATTCTTGACTCGATCGCCTTTATGCACTTCAGCTCAATGCGGGACTTCCTTTTTCTGTTCTCTGCTTTCTCCTACTCAACAGCAGTGGCTGTGTTGTAGGCACTTCCAATTGGAGTTCATTGCAACTTTTGCCCCACAAAACTTGAAAGACTGCCACCACCATCATGCCCACCACCACGTACCACACCACAGGAACACAACAACCCATAGTCCCATAAAATCCCTTGGAGTGGCTGAGGTTCTTTTGTTGTCTCCTACACTCCATAAAGGCGCATTGCACAATTGGAGGCGCGCTTATGCGTTTTTGTAGACGATCGCCGATGCATGCGACTGCACATTAAGTGCCTGGAATTTCCAAGTGGTTGGTTGCCTTGCCTTCTTGCCAGTGGTGCTGAGTGTTCATTTTATGCATGGATTTGTATGGTGACTCCTTTTTCATTTGGCAGAGTGTGTGGAACAAGGGCGAAGAGGAGAGGAATTGGGAGTTTTGCAGTTCAAAGACCATTCGACCCTCTTTTGTTGCTTTGTGCAGTTTTATGAAATTCGAATGAGTTTTTTCTTCCTTTATTTAAAAAATTTTCTTAATTTATTTCTTTGTAGGGGAGAGGCAGGGCTGGATGAATGGTGTTTATAAGAGGATCAAAACTGGCTGCAACGATGTTGCTGTGCTTGCTCTGTTGCTTTAAGGGTATAAAGTTTATGAGGGGAACTTTGAGGACCTTCATGTTTAGAGGAATATTCATGAGTGTCTTAAATTGAAATTCATTTTACTCAGGAAACACTTGAAAGTCATGCAGACAATCAACTACGCCAAGGGGAGGGATTTAATAAATGAAGTAGCCTTGGGTGAGGCCAAGCAGGTCTACAGGATGGCAAGGCATAAATATTGCAAACGAAGGCTATCAGGCATTATTTAAATTGGGAAATCTTCATGGAATGGCCAAACCTTACACAGCCAAGCTGTATGGAAGTTTTCCCATAGAAAACCTTATACAGCCAAGATGTATGGAAGTTTTTCTATAGAAAACCTCATACAGCCAGGACGTGTGGAAGATTTCGAATGGAAAACCTCATACAACAAGGCTGTCTGGAAGTTTTTCCATAGAAAAAACCATACAGACAGGCTGTATGGAAGTTTTCCTATAGAAAACCTCATACAGCCAGGATGTATGAAAGTTTTCCTATGGGAAACCTCATACAGCCAGGCTGTATGGAAGTTTTCGTATAGAAAACTCTATACAGCCAGGCTGTATGAAAGTTTTCCTATAGAAAACTCTATACAGCCAGGCTGTATGAAAGTTTTCCTATAGAAAACTCTATACAGCCAGGCTGTATGAAAGTTTTCCTATAGAAAACTCTATACAGCCAGGCTGTATGAAAGTTTTCCTATAGAAAACTCTATACAGCCAGGCTGTATGAAAGTTTTCCTATAGAAAACTCTATACAGCCAGGCTGTATGGAAGTTTTCCTATAGAAAACTCTATACATCCAGGCTGTATGGAAGTTTTCCTATAGAAAACTCTATACAGCCAGGCTGTATGGAAGTTTTCCTATAGAAAACTTTATACAGCCAGGCTGTATGGAAGTTTTCCTATAGAAAACTCTATACAGCCAGGCTGTATGGAAGTTTTCCTATAGAAAACTCTATACAGCCAGGCTGTATGGAAGTTTTCCTATAGAAAACTCTATACAGCCAGGCTGTATGGAAGTTTTCCTATAGAAAACTCTATACAGCCAGGCTGTATGGAAGTTTTCCTATAGAAAACTCTATACAGCCAGGCTGTATGGAAGTTTTCCTATAGGAAACTCTATACAGCCAGGCTGTATGGAAGTTTTCCTATAGAAAACTCTATACATCCAGGCTGTATGGAAGTTTTCCTATAGAAAACTCTATACAGCCAGGCTGTATGGAAGTTTTCCTATAGAAAACTTTATACAGCCAGGCTGTATGGAAGTTTTCCTATAGAAAACTCTATACAGCCAGGCTGTATGGAAGTTTTCCTATAGAAAACTCTATACAGCCAGGCTGTATGGAAGTTTTCCTATAGAAAACTCTATACAGCCAGGCTGTATGGAAGTTTTCCTATAGAAAACTCTATACAGCCAGGCTGTATGGAAGTTTTCCTATAGAAAACTCTATACAGCCAGGCTGTATGGAAGTTTTCCTATAGAAAACTCTATACAGCCAGGCTGTATGGAAGTTTTCCTATAGAAAACTCTATACAGCCAGGCTGTATGGAAGTTTTCCTATAGAAAACTCTATACAGCCAGGCTGTATGGAAGTTTTCCTCATACAGCCAGGCTGTATGGAAGTTTTCCTATAGAAAACTCTATACAGCCAGGCTGTATGGAAGTTTTCCTATAGAAAACTCTATACAGCCAGGCTGTATGGAAGTTTTCCTATAGAAAACTCTATACAGCCAGGCTGTATGGAAGTTTTCCTATAGAAAACTCTATACAGCCAGGCTGTATGGAAGTTTTCCTATAGAAAACTCTATACAGCCAGGCTGTATGGAAGTTTTCCTATAGAAAACCTCATACAACAAGGCTGTATGGAAGTTTTCCTATAGAAAACTCTATACAGCCAGGCTGTATGGAAGTTTTCCTATAGAAAACTCGTTACAGCCAGGCTGTATGGAAGTTTTCCTATAGAAAACTCTATACAGCCAGGCTGTATGGAAGTTTTCCTATAGAAAACTCTATACAGCCAGGCTGTATGGAAGTTTTCCTATAGAAAACTCTATACAGCCAGGCTGTATGGAAGTTTTCCTATAGAAAACTCTATACAGCCAGGCTGTATGGAAGTTTTCCTATAGAAAACTCTATACAGCCAGGCTGTATGGAAGTTTTCCTAAAGAAAACTCGTTACAGCCAGGCTGTATGGAAGTTTTCCTATAGAAAACTCTATACAGCCAGGCTGTATGGAAGTTTTCCTATAGAAAACTCTATACAGCCAGGCTGTATGGAAGTTTTCCTATAGAAAACTCTATACAGCCAGGCTGTATGGAAGTTTTCCTATAGAAAACTCTATACAGCCAGGCTGTATGGAAGTTTTCCTATAGAAAACTCTATACAGCCAGGCTGTATGGAAGTTTTCGTATAGAAAACTCTATACAGCCAGGCTGTATGGAAGTTTTCCTATAGAAAACTCTATACAGCCAGGCTGTATGGAAGTTTTCCTATAGAAAACTCTATACATCCAGGCTGTATGGAAGTTTTCCTATAGAAAACTCTATACAGCCAGGCTGTATGGAAGTTTTCCTATAGAAAACTCTATACAGCCAGGCTGTATGGAAGTTTTCCTATAGAAAACTCTATACAGCCAGGCTGTATGGAGGTTTTCCTATAGAAAACTCTATACAGCCAGGCTGTATGGAAGTTTTCCTATAGAAAACTCTATACAGCCAGGCTGTATGGAAGTTTTCCTATAGAAAACTCTATACAGCCAGGCTGTATGGAAGTTTTCCTATAGAAAACTCTATACAGCCAGGCTGTATGGAAGTTTTCCTATAGAAAACTCTATACAGCCAGGCTGTATGGAAGTTTTCGTATAGAAAACTCTATACAGCCAGGCTGTATGGAAGTTTTCCTATAGAAAACCTCATACAGCCAGGCTGTATGGAAGTTTTCCTATAGAAAACCTCATACAGCCAGGCTGTATGGAAGTTTTCCTATAGAAAAGTTTTCCTATAGAAAACTCTATACAGCCAGGGTGTATGGAAGTTTTCCTATAGAAAACTCTATACAGCCAGGCTGTATGGAAGTTTTCCTATAGAAAACTCTATACAGCCAGGGTGTATGGAAGTTTTCCTATAGAAATCTCTATACAGCCAGTCTGTAGGGAAGTTTTCCTATAGAAAACTCTATCATGAAAACGAATATCGAAATACACCCCAAACAGCCCAACCCAAATCTTTGCTACCCATGATGTTACCCTCACCTCCTCCTCCCATTCAGCTACTAAACACATGGCAAATCCAAAGGCTAGGAAACGTTCAGTGAGCATTTTTGTTCACAAAAATCATAAAAAGATCATAAACAAAAGACATGGGCTGACGGATAGAGGGACGTTCAAAACGGACGAATGGCTTAGACATTATCAACAGGTTACCAAACTCCTCTACCAAACAACAGCCACCACCAGCCAACTCGACCAAACCACCAACTACCTTTCATCCATCCATCCATGGACAAAAGTGTTGATGGCGCGAAACGTTTTGTTGCCCGAAAACTGTAAGTTTCGAAACTGAGCCACCTAGCCAAGCGATGATTCTGAAAATTCCCGCGGACATGCACGTTGAGTACCCAGGTTCAATGACCGTTTTTTGGGTTCTACACAATTGTTTTTTAGTTTTTATTTTGGGTCTGATTTTTTTTGGGGGTAAATCTAGCCAAGCTAGATGGCGACGTTTCTGTTTGTTTTTATAATTCTCTATAATTTTTTCTTCTTCTCTCTGTTGTTTTCTATCGTTTTTGGTTTCCTTTTGGATGGTTACGCATGCGCCCTCTTCTGTCATAGCCTAGGCTGAGGGAGAACGTACAGACAGACAGACGGAAACTTAGCTTCATACTGTGAAGTGATTTGTTATGAGAGATTTGTTGTATAGGACCATTACTACAGGGTGGTGGTATTGGTGCTTTCTGCGGCTGTGTTAGTGACCAGTAGAGTTGCTATTTCAAACCCTTCCCCTTGTATGTGTGTTTTTTTTTGGGATTTTTTGTTTTTGTGGGAACTGTCGTTTTTGGACAAGTTTCGACAATTAAAGTCATAAAAATCCTAAGCAATATGTGCGTGAAATTATTTGAAGCATGACTTGTAAATCAACACAGGATCGTTTAATGATTTCTTTTTTTTTGTTAAGGGAGAAATAACAACACTTTACTTATCGTGAGGTATCATAAATGTCATATACTGGCCTTAAAAGTGAAGGGGACACAACTGATTACGAAATATTAAATTTTCGATGGTGTTTTGAATTAAAATCGATTTTTTTTTTCAAAAAATACCTATATAAATCTTTCATAAGCATTGCTATCTTCAAATACCTAAACGATGTGAAATAATGGCGGATCCTATGCACCATTAGCCCCTTTCTGGTTTATGTGAGGGTCGTTGAACTTTGTTAGTTTCATAGAAAATCATTTATACGGCGCCTGAACCGATAAGATACATATCTTGGCTCTATAGTCGACCTACAAACGAATAGTCTGAATCTACATACCAAACTTCTGTCAAACCAGCAAAAATTAAAGCTTCTAGGAACCGAGTAAGGATAATCGAGACCGAATTACATGGGAACTATACCAGGTTATAGACCGATTTTGACTGTACTTGGCACATTTACTGGAAGTCATAACAGAACACCACTTGCAAAATTTCAGCCAAATCGGACAAAAATTGCGGCTTGTAAGGGTCCAAGAAGTCAAATCCGGAGATCGGTTTATATGGGAGCTATATCAGGATATAGACTGATTTGGACCGTACTTGGCACAGTTACTGGAAGTCATAAACGAACATCACGTGCAAAATTTCAACCAAATCGGAAAAAAATTGCGGCTTGTAAGGGTCCAAGAAGTCAAATCGGGAGATCGATTTATATGGGAGCTATATCAGGATATAGACCGATTTTGACCGTACTTGGCACAGTTACTGAAAATCATAACAAACCATTATCTGCAAAATTTTAGCCACATCGGACAAAAATTGCGGCTCGTAAGGCCTCAAAAAGTCAAATCAGGAGATCGGTTTATATGGGAGCTATATCAAGTTATAGACCGATTTGGACCGTACTTGGCACAGTTACTGGAAGTCATAACAGAACACCACGTGCAAAATTTCAACCAAATCGGACAAAAATTGCGGCTTGTAAAGGTTCAAGAAGTCAAATCGGGAGATCGGCTTATATGGGACTTATATCAGGATATAGACCGATTTTGACCGTACTTGGCACAGTTACTGGAAGTCATAACAGAACACCATGTACAAAATGTCAGCCAAATCGGACAAAAATTGCGGCTTCTAAGGGTCCAAGAAGTCAAATCGGGAGATCGGTTTATATGGGAGCTATATCAGGATATAAACCGATTTTGACCGTACTTGGCACAGTTAATGGAAGACATAACAGAACACCACGTGCAAAATTTCAGCCACATCGGACAAAAATTGCGGCTTGTAAGGGTCCAAGAAGTCAAATCGGGATACCGGATTATATCGAAGCTATATCTGGTAGTTACAACAGAATGTCCTTCTGAGTCGATCTAGCCATGTCCATCCGTCTGTCAAAATCACGACAGAGGTCGAACGCTTAAAGCTTGTCACTTGAAATTTTTGCACAGATACTTAATATCGATGCACATCTTTGGGGATTGCAAATGGAGTATATCGGTTCAGATTTAGACATAGCTCCCATACAAACCGATCTCCCGATTTGACTTCTTGTGCCAGTCGCAATTTTTATCCGATCTGGCTGAAATTGAGCATGTAGTGTTTTGTTACGTCTTCCAACAACTGTGTCAAGTACAGTCCAAATCGGTCTATAACCTGATATAAAGGGTGATTTTTTTGAGGTTAGGATTTTCATGCATTAGTATTTGACAGATCACGTGGGATTTCAGACATGGTGTCAAAGAGAAAGATGCTCAGTATGCTTTGACATTTCATCATGAATAGACTTACTAACGAGCAACGCTTGCAAATCATTGAATTTTATTACCAAAATCAGTGTTCGGTTCGAAATGTGTTCAAATTTTGACAAATTTTGTTCAGCGATGAGGCTCATTTCTGGTTGAATGGCTACGTAAATAAGCAAAATTGCCGCATTTGGAGTGAAGAGCAACCAGAAGCCGTTCAAGAACTGCCCATGCATCCCGAAAAATGCACTGTTTGGTGTGGTTTGTACGCTGGTGGAATCATTGGACAGTATTTTTTCAAAGATGCTGTTGGACGCAACGTTACGGTGAATGAACACATTTCGAACCGAACACTGATTTTGGTAATAAAATTCAATGATTTGCAAGCGTTTCTCGTTAGTAAGTCTATTCATGATGAAATGTCAAAGCATACTGAGCATCTTTCTCTTTGACACCATGTCTGAAATCCCACGTGATCTGTCAAATACTAATGCATGAAAATCCTAACCTCAAAAAAATCACCCTTTAGCTCCCATATAAACCGATCTCCCGATTTGACTTTTGAAGATCTTACAAACCGCATTTTTTGTCGGATTTGGCTGAAATTTTTATAACCACCACCAAAGGATGGGGTACTAATTTCGTCATTCTGTTTGTAACTCCTAGAAATATTCCTCTAAGACCCCATAAAGTATTGGGTTGCCCAAAAAGTAATTGCGGATTTTTTAAATGCATTTTTAATAAAACTTAGAATGAACTTTAATCAAATATACTTTTTTACACTTTTTTTCTAAAGCAGGCTAAAAGTAACAGCTGATAACTGACAGAAGAAAGAATGCAATTACAGAGTCACAAGCTGTGAAAAAATTTGTCAACGCCGACTATATGAAAAATCCGCAATTACTTTTTGGGCAATCCAATATATAAATTTTTGATAGTCGGTCTAGCCATGTCCGTTCGTCTGTCCGTCCGTCCGTCTGTCTGTCGAAAGCAGGCTAACTTTCGAAGGAGGTGCTTGAAATTTGCACAAATACTTCTTATAAGTGTAGGTCGGTTTGGATTGTAAATGGCCCATATCGGTCCATGTTTTGATATAGCTGCCATATAAACCGATCTGAGATCTTGACTTCTTCAGCCACTAGAGGACGCAATTCTCATACGATTTGACTGAAATTTTGCATGAGGTGTTTTGTTATAGTATCTTACAACTGTGCTAATTATGGTTCACATCGGTTCATAACCTGATATAGCTGCGATATAAACCGATCTGGGATCTTGACTTTTTGGGCCTCTAGAGGGCGCAATTGTTATCCGATTTGGCTGAATTTTTGCATGCGGTGTTTCGTTATGACGTCCAACAACTGTGCCAAGTACGGTGTAAATAGGTGCATAACCTGATTTAGTTGCCATATAAACCGATCTTGGGTCTTGACTTCTTGAACCTCTAGAGGGCGCAATTGTTATCCGATTTGGCTGAATTTTTGCATGCGGTGTTTCGTTATGACGTCCAACCACTGTGCCAATTATGTTTCAAACCGGTTCATAACCTGATATAGCTGCCATATAAACCGATCTTGGGTCTTGACTTCTTGACCCACTAGAGGGCGCAATTCCTATCCGATTTGGCTGAAATTTTACATGAAGTGTTTTGTTATGACGTTCAACAACTGTGCCAAGTACGGTGCAAATCGGTGCATAACCTGCTATGGCTGCCATATAACCCGATCTTGGGTCTCGACTTCTTGAAACTCTAGAGGGCGCAATTCCTATCCGATTTGGCTGAATTTTTGCATGCGGTATTTCGTAATGACGTTCAACAACTGTATCAATTATGTTTCAAATCGGTTCATAACCTGATATAGCTGCCATATAAACCGATCTGGGATCTTGACTTTTTGAGCCTCTAGAGGGCGCAATTACCATCCGATTTGGCTGAATTTTTGCATGCGGTATTTCGTAATGACGTTCAACAACTGTATCAATTATGTTTCAAATCGGTTCATAACCTGATATAGCTGCCATATAAACCGATCTGGGATCTTGACTTTTTGAGCCTCTAGAGGGCGCAATTACCATCCGATTTGGCTGAATTTTTGCATGCGGTGTTTGGTTATAACGTCCAACAACTGTGCCAAGTACGGTGCAAATGGGTGCTTAACCTGATATAGCTGCCATATAACCCGATCTTGGATCTTGACTTCTTGGACCTCTAGAGGGCGCAATTATTATCCGATTTGGCTGAAATTTTGTACAATGGCTTTCCCCATGCCCTTCAATATACGTGTCAAATATGGTCTGAATAGGTCTTCAGCCTGATACGGCTCCCCTATAAACCGATCTCCCTGTTTTACTTTTGAGCCCCTTAAAGGCCCAATTCTTATTCGATTTCGCTGAAATTTTTCACATCGACTTGTACTGTGGTCTCCAACACTCAATTTAATTAGCATAGCATTTCTTTTCTTTTATCCTTTGTTTGTCTAAAAAGAGATACCGGGAAAGAACTCGACAAATGCGATCAATGATGGAGGGTATATAAGATTCGGCCCGGCCCACGCTTTTACTTGTTTCATTTCTAGGGTTGCCCAAAAAGTAATTGCGGATTTTTCATATAGTCGGCGTTGACAAATTTTTTCACAGCTTGTGACTTTGTAATTGCATTCTTTCTTCTGTCAGTTATCAGCTGTTACTTTAAGCTTGCTTTAGAAAAAAAGTGTAAAAAAAGTATATTTGATTAAAGTTCATTCTAAGTTTTATTAAAAATGCATTTACTTTCTTTTAAAAAATCCGCAATTACTTTTTGGGCAACCCAATATAAATCGATCGCATGGTTGGACTTACTGAGCTTTTATTGTACAAGCCTTAATTTTTGTTCGATTTGTTTGAAATTTTGCATGTAGTGTTTTGTTACGACTTCCAACATTCGTGTCAAGTATGGTCCAAATTGGCCCTTTACCAGATAACACTACCATATAAACCATAAGATCGGTTTCGGTTCAGATCTTGAGCCCCTGAAAATGTTATGGAGAGTTTTGTTTTGACTTCCAACACTTGTGCCAAGTATGGTTCGAATGTTAATCTGAAATTGCTTCCATCTAAACCCATCTCCCGATTAGTCTCCTTTGGCATTTGAAACTCACATTTTTGCCTGATTTGGCAGAGATTTCGTAGACATATGCCCTTCAACAAAGTTCATGTCTGTAAATTTTTAGCAGATGCCTTGGGGATAGATTCCCAAGATTCGACCCGGCCGTACTTATCAAATTTTTATTTTTATTTTCTTTTATATAATTTCAAATCTAACTTGTTTGGAAAAATACTTCCAGACTTTTTCATCGAAGTTTCTTCTTACCAAAAAGTCTGCAAAATTTTTTCAAATAATGTCATATCAAAAAACAAATCTCCTTCATGGGCTTAGCGTTGGGATTTGCCGTCGTCTATTCCTTTGTATGGCGTATTGCTCCGCACCCCTCTTGTGTCCCCTATGAGCATTTTACGCTCTTTGACTTTTGAGTCCATTACAATTCCTGATCATTTCCGTTCTATTGTTGGGGGATTCTATGTTACTTTTCAAAGCGAACCCTACGACTATCCATTTGACGGAACTACCCAAAAAGCCAAGGCGAACAACTCCCCCTCTACCAAATAAATAACAACAACATGTACCATAGGAAATTACATAAATTTTTGTGTGTGTACAAAAAAAAAAAAATAGTCAAGCACAAAAAATTGTCCAAGTGTCCGGAAATGAGATGCAAATTTTATGTGGGATTTGTAGGAACATCTCAACAATGTCCTGTTGAACAATGCAACCCACCACCGGCAAACCATCACCACCACTACCAACGAACGCTCTACAATGCAGGCCGGGCAATAATTAAGCGGACATGAAGATAATGTGGAAAGTGAAGTATTTGCCAGGCTTATTACAACCACCATCAACATTAGCAACTGATGACCTTTTGGTTATGAAGAAAGGGGGAGGAAAGGTGCCCTTCCCAAAAGAAGAGGCCAATGTCTTAAAGAAGCTATATGAGGGTTAAATAAGGCCAAAGAGGGTGGTTTTTGCTGCCTCTTGGCCTTAGACTTCTTAAAAACCTCCTGAAGACGTTACCATTTGGCACCCCGGTTTTTCAAGGATATTTGGCTTCCTTGGAAACTTCTTTGCTTCGTTGCATTTTCAGTTTCTTGGCTGCTGACCATAAACTGTTTATAATTTTGATAATTATTTAACCTTTAAAATACTGTGGTCTTCGTGTTTAGTTGAGGTGTATTCAAATGAGTTTCGTCCCCAATCCTCTAGTCCTAAGAAATGGTGTGCCTTTTTTTTAAATTCATAGAAAATTCACAGGTGGACCTATGTAGAATATGGTCTTAAAGAAAATGTAAATTTTCTTTTTCTTGTGAGCATGGGAAAATTCCCCTGACATTTTCCTATATTTGTAACGAAAACAGGTGCTTGCCAACGCAATAATTAGTAGACAAAATTATATGCTTGAATTTATAGTCAAATTATTTGAATGTCATTATAGATGTCCTTGCATATCCTTGAGGATCTTGGGAACTTTTTCTGTTATTGCCGTTAAATAAATGGGAGTTGTTGTACGCTTGTCATTATAAGCACTTAGGAAACTCTTTCCTTAGAAATTTTAATCATATTGACAAAATGTTGCCTCACTTTGAGTAAAAATGTGAAAGAATTGAAAATTCTCCTCCAAGAAACCTCTTGGGAGCAAGCTAAGAACTAACAGAACCTGGACGAAATCTATCTCTGACACCTTCAAGCTACTAACTGCTAAGCATTTTCCTGGGTATTCAAACTTAGCCGAAAGGTCGATATACCCGCATAATATCGATGTGTCTCTGATATATTGGGTTACCCAAAAAGTAATTGCGGATTTTTCATATAGTCGGCGTTGACAAATTTTTTCACAGCTTGTGACTCTTTCTTCTTTCAGTTATCAGCTGTTACTTTTAGCTTGATTTAGAAAAAAGTATAAAAAAAGTATATTTGATTAAAGTTCATTCTAAGTTTTATTAAAAATGCATTTACTTTCTTTTAAAAAATCCGCAATTACTTTTTGGGCAACCCAATAACTCAGTGCCGAGTCACAGTCCGTGGTTGAGGACAATGGAAAGAAAGACAGTCTGGGCGGTGCATTCATCTACAAGTCAACGGAATCGGAGAGAGTACTGCCTGCTCTGTTGCAAAGGGCAGGACAATATGCCATTCGACTCCTTGGGATGATTTTTAGAAGTTGCGATTTGCTGGATTTTTATTCCAAACACGGAAAAGTCTATCAGCATAGTATCGATGTGTCTCTGATATAACCCAGTGCCGAGTCACAGTCCTTGGTCCAACGAAGAGAAAGACAGTTTGGGTGGTGCACACATTTGAACCTCACAAGTCAACGGAATCGGAGAGAGTACTGCCTGCTCTGTTGCAAAGGGTAGGACAATATGCCATTCGACTTCTTGCGAAGGCAGGAAACCCTAAGCCATCTCTGATCAAGGACTATGGGGCAATCAGTCTCTCATCCTTCATTTTAAAACACTGGAGAGACGAAGATTTTCGAGAGGAGAGTCTCAGTGGGGAGTCAGGTGGCACTGGCTCTTCATTAAATACTGAGTGCCAATGATACTCGAGATGACAAGGCGAGTTATTGGCGCCTTCAAAAAAACCAATGACCAACATCAGCGTCTTTTCCCAGGTTAGGGGCGGCTGGCGGCGAGCGTCGGATCTTGGAGCAAGCGATCAAGGACTATGGGGCAATCAGTCTCTCATCCTTTATTTTAAAACACTGGAGAGACGAAGATTTTCGAGAGGAGAGTCTCAGTGAGGAGTCAGCTGGCACTGGCTCTTCATTAAATACTGAGTGCCAATGATACTCGAGATGACAAGGCGAGTTATTGGCGCCTTCAAAATAACCAATGACCAACATCAGCGTCTGTTCCCAGGTTAGGAGCGGCTGGGGGCGAGCATCGGATCTTGAAGCAAGCGGCTCGCCACAAAGAGGGATACGTGAGCAGTCCCACAAAACCGATGCGATTGGGGCGCTGGGACAGTAACTCGCCACCGGAAAACTATGTGAACTACTATGAGAAACAAAGGAATAGTAAAAACGTACCCCCCCCCCCCCCCCCTCCCCCCCAACGTAAACGACCCACGCAAGCGAAAAAAAGGACCATGATTTGCGGATCTGCACCTGGAATGTCCGCAGTCTTTATAGAGAAGGTGCAGTATAGGCGCTGGCGGATGTATTAGAGAAGTACAAGGCAGATATTACCGCCTTATAGGAATTTCGATGGACTGGAAATGGCGTCACTACAACACCAAACGGTGACGAACTATACCAAAGTTGCCATAAAACGAGACATGAATTTGGCAGTGGCTTTGTGGTAAGTCGTAGACTGAAACACCTTGTCTCCAGCTTTACTCCAGTGGATGAGAGGCAAGCCACAATCCACATAAAAGCCAAATTCTTCAACATCAGCCTTATTTGTGCCCATGCCCCGACGGAAGACAAAGACGAGCAGACCAAGGATATTTTCTACGAGCGTCTAGAGAGAGAATATGACCGCTGCCCTGCCCACATGATATTAAAACCGTTCTGGGAGATTTTAATGCGAAAATAGGGAAGGAAGACATTTTTGGTCCAACAGTCGGAAAGTTTAACCTCCACGAGATAACGTCCAGTATAATGGGTTGAGGCTGATAGATTTCGCCGCGGCAAAAAAATATGGTAGTTAGTAGCACCAGATTTCAACATAAAAATATTCACAAAGCCACATGGCTGTCACCCGATCAAAAGACGAGGAACCAAATTGATCACGTTGTGATAGATGGAGGGCATTCATGCAGCGTCTTAGATGTACGATCGATCCGTGGAGCGAATATATTGGGTTGCCCAAAAAGTAATTGCGGATTTTTCATATAGTCGGCGTTGACAAATTTTTTCACAACTTGTGACTCTGTAGTTGCATTCTTTCTTCTGTCAGTTATCAGCAGTTACCTTTAGCTTGTTCTAGAAAAAAAGTGTAAAAAAAGTATATTTGATTAAAGTTCATTCTAAGTTTTATTAAAAATGCATTTACTTTCTTTTTTAAAAAAATCCGCAATTACTTTTTGGGCAACCAATAGATTCGGATCATTACCTTGTTGCAGCAAATGTTCGCATTCGTTTGAACATGGCGAGGAAAGTACGATCTGAGACTGCACGGAAGCTGGACATTGAAAAGCTGCAAACACAACAAATGGCAGCGGCATACTCCACTCGACTGACCCTTGTTCCGATGATATAATGGCGCAGTGGCAAACTATTGCCCACTCCATGGAAAATGCCGCGAAATCTGTACTTGGGTGCCGCAAGCCTCCCCCAAAGAAACCCATGGTACGACCAAGAGTGTTGAGATGCTACTGAAACCAAGAATGCGGCATATCGGGCAACCCTGCAATCAGTAGCAACGCGCCAGATGAAGAAGAGGTATCGGGAGAAAAGGAGAGAGGAGAAACGTCTATTCCGCAGAAAAAAAAAGGAAATGGAAAGACGTGAGTGTGAGCGAATTGAGATGTACAGGAGTCAGAATGAAGTCCGAAAATTCTATCAAAGAATTAAACATCAAACTGAGGGCTTTGGTGTAGGCATATCCTACTGTAGAGACAAAGAAGGAAATCTGGTAACTGACACAAATAACATGCTGAGGATATGGAGAGAACATTTTACCCAACTGCTAGTGTCCGATGTAGGCGGCGAAGAGGATACCAATCCCTGATGATGGTATAGAATGTTTACCTCCTAGTCAGAATGAGGTCCAGGCAGCAGTGACCCAACTGAAGAACAACAAGGCAGCAGGAGCCGATGGGTTACCCGCTGAACTATTTAAGACCGGAGGCGACACGCGGATAAGGCATATGCATCAGCTTATCTGCGCAATCTGGCTAGAAGAACGCATACCCGATGATTGGAATCTCAGCATACTATGTCCCGCACACAAGAAAGGAGACAAGACGGAATGTGTCAACTACAGAGGAATAAGTTTCCTCCCCATCGCATACAAGATACTCTCGAGCGTACTGTGTGAAGGATTAAAACCTAAAGTCAATGAGATAATTAGGCCCTATCAATGCGTCTTTAGACCTGGTAAATCCACCCTAGACCAGATATTCATACTGCGCCAAATCCTGGAAAAGACCCGAGAAGGACAAATCAACACCTACCATTTCTATGTTGACTACAAAGCCGCCTTTGATACTTCTTTACGTTCAAAGGTATTCCAAGCCATGTCTGAGTTTGGTATCCCTGCAAAATTAATAAGACTCTGCAGGATGACAGTTGGTGATATGCGTTCCTCAGTAAGAATAGGAAAGAATCTCTCGGAACCATTTAATACCAAACGAGGTTTCAGACAAGGAGACAGCCTATCGTGTGATCTCTTTAATACACTGTTGGAGAAGATTATACGGGATGCAGAAGTGATTTGATATGGCACAATAATCACAAGGGAACACATGCTACTCGCCTATGCCGATGACATCGATATCAAAGGTCGGTCACCGGAAGAAGTAACTGCAGCGTTTGAAAGAATAGAAAGAGAGTCAGTGAAAATGGGTCTGGCAGTAAATGGAGATAAGGTAAAATGGATGGTCTCAACTCCCAAAAAGTCTTGCACAACCGACCAGGTAACGAAAATGGAGAAAGTTGGAAACCACAACCTATCTACCTCGGCACCGCCGTAACCGAAACGAATGACACCAGTTTTGAGATTAAGCGAAGAATAATACTGGCAAACAGATGCTACTTTGGACTAAGTAAGCAGTTTAGAAACAAGGCCACCTTTTAACAGACGAAGACTACACTTTACAAGACACTGATACTACCCGTGCTGTTATATGGTTCTGAAGCATGGGTACTTGTGAAAGCAGATGAGGTAGTACTTGGAGTGTTTGAGAGAAAGATTCTTCGTAAAGTATATGGCCCAGTTTGTTATAGGGTTCAGAAGCATGGGTACTTGTGAAAGCAGATGAGGCAGTACTTGGAGTGTTTGAGAGAAAGATTATTCGTAAAACATATATGGACCAGTTTGCGTTAATGGAGAATATAGGCGATGTATGAACCACGAGCTGTATGAGCTGTATGACGACGATAGCATAGTTACACGCATCAAAATACAACGGCTGCGTTGGCTAAGTCATGCTGTCAGAATGGATGAAGAAGCTCCAGCAAAGAACGGTGGTACACGCAAACCGGGAAGACCAAAAGTTCGATGGAAAGCTCAAGTTGTGGAAGACACATCGAAACTTGGTGTCAGAGATTTTAGAATGAGCGCAGAAGATCAAGGCAAACCGGAAAGACCAAAAGCCCGATGGAAAGATCAAATTGTGGGTGACACCTCGAAACTTGGTGTCCGAGATTTTAGAATGAGCGCAGAAGATCAAGGCAAACCGGAAAGACCAAAAGCCCTATGGAAAGCTCAAGTTGTGGAAGACACATCGAAACTTTGTGTCAGAGATTTTAGAATGAGCGCAGAAGATCAAGGCAAACCGGAAAGACCAAAAGCCCGATGGAAAGCTCAAGTTGTGGGAGACACCTCGAAACTTGGTGTCAGAGATTTTAGAATGAGCGCAGAAGATCGAGGCGCTTGGAACGCTATTCTACGTTCGGCTAGTGGAACAAATATTTTGTCATAGCCAATTATAGTAAGTAAAGTATGGAGAGACTAAGACACATCTTTTAGGGAACATCCTCCACTGGTATCACACCGCTATCAGCATGTAAGCATGCTGATAGCCGCAAGTCGCACAGTGGGATGAGAAAAAAAAGTGGAAATATTGGGTTGCCCAAAAAGTAATTGCGGTTTTTTTTTAAAAGAAAGTAAATGCATTTTTAATAAAACTTTGAATGAACTTTAATCAAAAATATACTTTTTTTACACTTTTTTCTAAAGCAAGCTAAAAGTAACAGCTGATAACTGACAGAAGAAAGAATGCAATTACAGAGTCACAAGGTGTGAAAAAATTTGTCAACGCCGACTATATGAAAAATCCGCAATTACTTTTTGGGCAACTCAATAGGTCTGTCATTTTGAAACGGATAGAGATATCTTCATGAAATTTTACATGGTTATAGTTGAGGCGTTATCCAGTTTATATGCAGGACCCTGGAAAAAAAATTTGTTAGTCAAATTTCTTTGACTGTTGTATGGTAGATTCCTATCTACGGATGGGTGGAGGTCATCACGCTTTGGACAACTATGCCCTCGGCATTTTGTTAGTCAAATTTCTTGGACGCTATAAAAGATACCCCGCATATTTGGGCCTGTTTTTTCTAGGGTTTTTTAAACACTTTGAAAATTGGACCATAAATGCGCTTTTGACAGCCTCAACAAAATTTTGTAGGGCCCAGGTGATCAACTTTGAAGGCCCACCAATGGGCCCCGGTTGAGACTGTCCTGCACGAGGTTGTGCATAAAATAGAAGAATCCTTCGATGCCAAAACGAACACCCTGTGTTAGGCCCTTTTACGTCATGAAGTAGAACCATACGTCATGACGTTTGAACCATACTCGTCTCGGACGCGTCAGTGAGGAGTATGGTTCAAAACGGACCGCATTTGGGCAAAACCCCCCCATATAAACCAATTTGCCGCTTAAAGTTCTTGGACCCATAAAAGCCTTTTGTATTGCCCGATTTTGCTGCAATTAAGCTCAGAGAATTGTATATGGCCCATATCAACATCCGGGTTGAATATGGACCAAATTGGTCTATATTTGGATATACGTGCCGTATATACCGATCATCTAATTTTTGGTCTTGGGATCATTAAAGGTGCATTTATTATCCGAAATCGATGGGTAATTTGGTGCAGTGAGTTGTATTAGACCTCTCCAAACTTTTTGATGATTCCTTATTTGGCACTCTGCCAATTCACTTTGGCATATTCATTAAAATCATGCTTCATGGTTCTTTTTTTTTTTTTTTCTTCCACTTAATAAAAATCCTAAAGCAAAACCAAATATTGGAATGAATCTTAAGTTAAATACCAATCGATTACCTGTTCTCTGGCATTTCATTTAACTGTCCAATTGAATAGGTGTGTCTTCTAAGGAGTTAACATTTCTTAAACTAATCTCCATATTGACGAAGACTCTTAAGGTGATTCACATGGCTATGCATGGTGACCACCAATGCGCTTATTAATTAAAAGTTGTTGAAGATTTAAGACACTCGAATCCGTTTTTTTGTTTTTTTTTTTTTGAGCTAAAACTGTTGCGTCATCCTAAACTAGTCGCAGAGAGATCCCATCTAAGGCATCCATTTAAGTTTCAGCGGACGTTCGTTCGGTGTAGAGAGAATGTTTTGCTGCAAATATTTATTTTTCTAATAAAATGTCAGCCTTGAACTGCAAAACCGAATCATCCAATGGCTACTTGCTCTAACATCGCTGGCACAACAACAGCAGCTGAGCTGTTGTGTTGCTGGTCTCACAGGTGTTTTTGATGAGGATGAGGTGTCGCGCAAGCGCAATTTTCTGGCTGATCAGGCTACTTGTGATTGTGAAATATTCAATGATGGACAATAGGAAAACTTGGAAGTCACATAGAAAAAATTTGTTTTTAATGACGAGCCAAAAGGTTTTTCACAGAAAATTTCATAACATTTTTGGCTGTGAAAAGTGGCAACCAAAGTAAATTTTCATAGAATTTTTTTTTTTATAGATTTTTAATATTTCTCTAATAAGCGAAATTTCCCTTTCCTTTAATTGGCTATGATAGAATATTTGTTCCACTAGCCGAACGTAGAACAGCATTCCAAGCGCCTCGATCTTCTGCGCTCATTCTAAAATCTATGACACCAAGTTTCGAGGTGTCTCCCACAACTTGAGTTTTCCATCGGGCTTATGGTCTTTCCGGTTTGACTCGATCTTCTGCGCCCATTCCAAAATCTCGGACACCAAGTTTCGAGGTGTCTCCCACAACTTGAGCTTTCCATCGGGCTTTTGGTCTTTCCGGTTTGCCTCGATCTTCTGCGCTCATTCTAAAATCTCTGACACCAAGTTTCGAGGTGTCTCCCACAACTTGATCTATCCATCGGGCTTTTGGTCTTTCCGGTTTGCCTCGATCTTCTGCGCTTATTCCAAAATCTCTGACATCGAGTTTCGAGGTGTCTCCCACAACTTGAGTTTTCCATCGGGCTTATGGTCTTTCCGGTTTGCCTCGATCTTCTGCGCCCATTCTAAAATCTCTGACACCAAGTTTCGAGGTGTCTCCCACAATTTGAGCTTTCCATCGGGCTTTTGGTCTTTCCGGTTTGCCTCGATCTTCTGCGCTCATTCTAAAATCTCTGATACCAAGTGTCGAGGTGTCTCCCACAATTTGAGCTTTCCATCGGGTTTTTGGTATTCCGGGTTTGCGTGTACCACCGTTCTTTGCTGGAGCTTCTTCATCCATTCTGACAGCATGACCTAGCCAACGCAGCCGTTGTATTTTGATGTGTCTATCTATGCTGTCGTCGTCATACAGCTCATACAGCTCGTGGTTCATACGTCGCCTATATTCTCTATTAACGCTAACTGGTCCATATACTTTACGAAGAATCTTGCTCTCAAACACTCCAAGTACTGTCTCATCTGCTTTCCCAAGTACCCATGCTTTTGGTGGCCTTGTTTCTAATCTGCTTACTTAGTCCAAAGTAGCATCTGTTTGCCAGTATTAATCTTTGCTTAATGTCAAAAGCGGTGCCGAGGTAGATAAAGTTACTGACTGTCTCAAAGTTGTGGTTCCCAACTTTCTCCATTTTCTTTATCTGCTCGGTTGTGCAAGGCTTTTTGGGAGTTGAAACCATCCATTTCGTCTTATCTCCATTTACTGCCAGACCCATTTTCACTGACTCTCTTTCGATTCTTTCAAAGGCTGCAGTTACTACTTCCGGTGCCGACCTATGATATCGATGTCGTCGGCATAGGCGAGTAGCATGTGTTCCCTTGTGATAAGTGTGCCATATCTATTCACATCTGCATCCCGTATAATCTTCTCCAGCAGGATATTAAAGAGATCACATGGTAGGGCTGTCTTCTTGTCTGAAACCTCGTTTGGTATTAAATGGTTCGGAGAGATTCTTTCCTATTCTTACTGAGGAACGCGTATCACCAACTGTCATCCTGCAGAGTCTTATAATTTTGCAGGAACACCAAACTCAGACATGGCTTGAAATACCTTTGAACGTAAAGCAGTATCGAAGGCGGCTTTGTAGTCAACATAGAAATGGTAGGTGTTGATTTGTCCTTCTCGGGTCTTTTCCAGGATTTGGCGCAGTATGAGTATTTGGTCCAGGGTGGATTTACCTGGTCTAAAGCCGCATTGATAGGGCCCAATTATCTCATTGACTTTAGGTTTTAATCTTTCACACAGTACGCTCGAGAGTATCTTGTATGCGATAGGGAGGAGACTTATTCCTCTGTAGTTGGCACATTCCGTTTTGTCTCCTTTCTTGTGTGCGGGACATAGTATGATGAGGTTCTAATCATCGGATATGCGTTCTTTTAGCCAGATTACGCATAAGAGCTGATGCATATGCCTTATCAGCGTGTCGCCTCCGGTCTTAAATAGTTCAGCGGGTAACCCATCGGCTCCTGCTGCCTAGTTGTTCTTTCTTGTGTACGGGACATAGTATGCTGAGGTTCCAATCATCGGATATGCGTTCTTTTATCCAGATTACGCATAAGAGCTGATGCATACGCCCTATCAGCGTTTCGCCTCCGGTCTTAAATAGTTCAGCGGGTAACCCATCGGCTACTGCTGCCTTGTTGTTCTTCAGTTGGGTCACTGCTACCTGGACCTCATTCTGACTAGGAGGTAAATATTCTATACCATCATCAGGGATTGGTATCCTCTTCGCCGCCAACATCGGACACTAGCAGTTGGGTAAAATGTTCCTTCCTTATTTTCAGCATGTTATTTGTGTCTGTTACCAGATTTCCTTCTTTGTCTCTACAGGAGGATATGCCTACACCAAAGCCCCCAGTTTGATGTTTAATTCTTTGATAGAATTTTCGGACTTCATTCTGACTCCTGTACATCTCAATTCGCTTACACTCACGTCTTTCCATTTCGTTTTTCTTTCTGCGGAATAGACGTTTCTCCTCTCTCCTTTTCTCCCGATACCTCTCCTTCATCTGACACATTGCTACTGATTGCAGGGTTGCCCGATATGCCGCATTCTTGGTTTCAGTAGCATCTCAACACTCTTGGTCGTACCATGGGTTTTTTTCGAGGAAGCTTGCGGTACCCAAGTATGCATTTCGCGGCAATTTCCATGGAGTGGACACTAGTTTGCCACTTCACCATTATATCATCGGAACAAGGAGTGCTTTCATCAAGCCGTTGAATCAGTCGAGTGGAGTATGCCGCTGCCATTTGTTGTGTTTGCAGCTTTTCAATGTCCAGCTTCCGTGCAGTCTCAGATCGTACTTTCCTCGCCATGTTCAAACGAATGCGAACATTTGCTGCAACAAGGTAATGATCCGAATCTATTGGTTGCCCAAAAAGTAATTGCGGATTTTTTTAAAAAAGAAAGTAAATGCATTTTTAATAAAACTTAGAATGAACTTTAATCAAATATACTTTTTTTACACTTTTTTTCTAGAACAAGCTAAAGGTAACTGCTGATAACTGACAGAAGAAAGAATGCAATTACAGAGTCACAAGCTGTGAAAAAAATTGTCAACGCCGATTATATGAAAAATCCGCAATTACTTTTTGGGCAACCCAATATATTCGCTTCACGAATCGATCGTACATCTAAGACGCTGAATGAATGCCTCCCATCTATCACAATGTGATGAATTTGGTTTCTCGTCTTTTGATCGGGTGACAGCCATGTGGCTTTGTGAATTTTTTTTTATGTTGAAATCTGGTGCTGCTAACTACCATATTTTTTTGCCGCAGCGAAATCTAGCAGCCTCAACCCATTACTGGACGTTATCTCGTGAAGGCTAAACTTTCCGACTGTTGGACCAAAAATGTCTTTCTTCCCTATTTTCGCATTAAAATCTCCCAAAACGATTTGAATATCATAAGCGGCGCAGCGTTCATATTCTCTCTCTATGCGCTCGTAGAAAATATCCTTGGTCTGCTCGTCTTTGTCTTCCGTCAGGGCATGGGCACAAATAAAGCTGATGTTGAAGAATTTGTCTTTTATGCGGATTGTGGCTAGCCCCTCATCCACCGGAGTAAAGCTGGAGACAAGGTGTTTCAGTCCCCGACTTACCACAAAGCCACAGCCAAATTCATGCCTCGTTTTATGACAGCTTTGGTATAGTTCGTCACCGTTTGGTGTTGTAGTGACACCATTCCCATTCCATCGCACTGCCTGTAAGGCGGTAATATCTGCCTTGTACTTCTCTAATACATCCGCCAGCGCCTATACTGCACCTTCTCTATAAAGACTGCGGACATTCCAGGTGCAGATCCGCAAATCATGGTCCTTTTTTCGTTTGCGTGGGTCGTCAACGTTAAGGGGGGGTGCGTTTTTACTATTCCTTTGTTTCTCATAGTAATTGCAAATTTTGTCCATGAACATTCCGCAAAGGAATAGGGGCAAACTTCTGACATATCAATGGGTGCAGTCCGATTTAAGTTTTTTAAGCCCAATGTAAAGGGGCCTCCTTTTTATAGCCGAGTCCGAACGGCGTGCCGCAGTGCGACACCTCTTTGAAGAGAAGTTTTACATGGCAAAGTACCTCACAAATGTTGCCAGCATTAGGAGGGGAAAACCACCGCTGAAAATTTTTTTCTGATGGTCTCGCCAGGATTTGAACCCAGGCGTTCAGCGTCATAGGCGGACATGCTAACCTCTGCGCTACGGTGGCCTCCGTTGTTTCTCACAGTAGTTCTCAGTTTTCTGGGGGCGGGTTACTGGCCCAGCGTGCCAACCGCATGGGTTTTGTGGGATTGCACACGTATTCCTCGTTGTGGCGAGCCGCTTGATCCAAGATCCGACGTTCGCCGCCAGCCGCCCATAACCTGGGAACAGATGCTGATGTTGGCCATTGGTTATTTTAAGGCGCCAATAACTCGACTTGCCATCTCGAGTATCATTGGCACTCAGTATTTAATTAAGTGTCAGTGCCACCTGACCCCTCACTGAGACTCTCCTCTCGAACATCGCTGACTGCCCGCGGCCGCATTTGCAGCTTTTCTGCATAAAAACGGAGCTTTCCACCATCCGCAACCTGTGAACGCGCCCGGTAGCTTTCAGCTAAGCTTCCCGTGTTAACGATGGACATCACACAAGTGGGAGCTCAAAGTTCCAGCCTGTGTGGTGCTCATAGTCATCCCGTATCGGCATAGTAATCCCCTTTCCATATGTCTTTTTTGGGAACTATTGGGTTGCCCAAAAAGTAATTGCGGATTTTTTAAAAGAAAGTGAATGCATTTTTAATAAAACTTAGAATGAACTTTAATCAAATATACATTTTTTACATTTTTTTCTAAAGCAAGCTAAAAGTAACAGCTGATAACTGACAGAAGAAAGAATGCAATTACAGAGTCACAAGCTGTGAAAAAATTTGTCAACGCCGACTATATGAAAAATCCGCAATTACTTTTTGGGCAACCAATATTATGGGCTGTATATGACTTTTTCATTTGCTTATATTTTTCTTGTATCTACCAATTCTCCTTAGAATTTCAATGAGCTTTCCGCTTAGATCCATGGCATGCCTCTATACTCGTACACGAGTTCCCATCAACATTCTTATGTAGATTCTCATCTTAGCTCATATAACGTTGTGTAAAACATTTGCCATTTGAATCTCAATGCTGTGATCTTATGTTGAGGTAACTCATGTAAGGTACGAGTACAACGTGTATCGCCTATCTCAATCACACAAAAAAACATCCGCCTTAATTTTATTTTTTTTTTCAATTTCATTTTCATTTAAAGGCTGTGGGGAGTCATTGCAAAATATGGGTAATGCCAAAGAGATGGTGGGCGTTAGTTGCCGCCGCATTTTGTTTTTGTTTTTTCATTATAAAGTTACTCAAAGGAAACAGTCTAACTGTTATTAGCCCAATGACATTTACAATGCCCCCCCCCCCCCCCCCATTCCTTCTTTTGCATAGCTTAGAAACCGTTAAATCTAACTGAGTTTACCTCAAAGCTTGAATTAATGATGGCTATAAAGAACGATCCAACTAATTTTCTTTAATCTGGAATTCAAAAGGTATTTTTCAGTCTTTTTTTTTTTTTTTGCCCCTAACGATAACTGAGGCAAGAATAGAAAAATGTCACCTTTTGCCATGGGAAAATCAGTAGTTGTCATTCATCCCATCAGAACGATAGAAATCAAAACAAAAAGTTGGGCAAAAAATAAATGAAAATCTTTGCTGATATTTCTCAACCTCAATCATCATCATCATCATCATGGTCAACCCTAATTGCATTAGCCAGCAATGACTACCACGATCAAGTGGTGCGCAGACGCAGCTTGGCGGACAGCGAAGATAAAGCAGAAAAAAACAACGATGACAGCTAATCTTACAGTGACCATTGTGCCAATCACTGAGATGCGATACACTCGAAGAAAAAATGACAATTTAAAAGGCATTAACGTTGGATACCCACCGCCTCGGATTTATGTATTAACCACCTAGAGTCATAATCCGGAAAACAAAGCATGATTTATGAACCCATTGCAGTTATATGAACTATGGTCCCATATGGACCAAACTCGTCATGTGCCGTTGAGGGGAGGGGAAACGGAAAACGAGAATATTGGTCTATACTTACATTAATTCGCCACTGCAGAAAATTTATTCCTCTAGCCGAGCGTAAAATAAATGTCCAAACTCCACCATCTTCTGCACTTCTTCTCCCATCTGTGGCACGCTTTTCCTAGATGACGCTCTCCATCATCGGAACTTTGGTTGTCCCCTCTTGCATTATTTTTTTTTATAGTCGCCGTCAAAAGACTTCTTTGCTAGAACTTCATAACCTGACCTAGCCAACGCAACCATCGTATTTTGATGCGTTTACCTAAGTTATCGTCGTCATAGAGACAACGCAGACTGTTCCCTATATTTTACGAAGAATTTTTCTCTCAAACACTCCAAGCATCCCGCATCGCAAGTACCCATGCTTCGGAGCCATACAACAGCAAGGGATGTATCAGTGTCTTGTAAAGTGTAATTTTTGTCTGTCGAGAGGTGGCTTTGCTCTCTATCAGCTTGCCAAATCCAAAGTAGCATCTGTTGGCCAATATTATTCTTTGTTTTATTTCAAAACTGGTGTCATTTGTCTCGGTTACGGCGCTGCTCAAAGTTGTAGTTCCGAACTTTCTCAATTTTCTATCTGCTAGGGCTTACAAGTTGGTATCATCCATCTCCATTTACTGTCCAAACCATTTTCGTTGATTCTCTTTTGATACTTTCAAAGGCTGCAATGTCAATGTCATCGGCATAGGCGAGTATCATATGTTCTCTGGTGTGACAAATGCAAATTGCAAATTTTGCCCATGAACATTCCACTAAGGACCAGGGGCAAACTTCTCACATATCAATGAGTGCAGTCCGATTCAAGTTTTTAAGCTCAATGATAAGGGGCCTCCTTTTCATAGCCGAGTCCGAACGGCGTGCCGCAGTGCGACACCTCTTTCGAGAGAAGTTTTACATGGCATAGTACCTCACAAATGTTGCCAGCATTAGGAGGGGAAAACCACCGTTGAAAAGTTTTTCTGATGGTCTCGCCAGGATTCGAATCCAGGCGTTCAGCGTCACAGGCGGACATGCTAACCTCTGCGCTATGGTGGCCTGCTGGTGTGACTATATACACCTTATTCTCGTATAATCTTCTCCAGCAGGATATTAAAGAGATCACACAATAGCCTGTTTCCTTGTCTGAAACCTCGTTTGGTATTGAACAGTTCGGAGAGACTCTTTCGTATTCTAATTGAAGAGCGTGTGTCACCAAGCATCGTCCTGTGGATACCAAACTCAGACATTGCTTGAAAACAGGGCTGAGGAGTCAAGGGGAGTCTAGCAGGAAAAACAGGGCTGCAGAGTCTATACTCAAACCCCTGGTTACAGTCTAAGTCAAAGTCGGCCGGAGTCGGAGAGCCGTTGGGTCTCAGGGCAAGCGTGCTCAACTCGTAAGCAAACTTTGACTCAGGCTCAATAGTCCGACTCCGACTTCAACTCTGGCCTCAGACCTCGACTCCGGTTGACACCGCAGTCCTGCTTGAATTACCTTTGAAAGTACAAGCAGATGGTAGGTGTTAACTTGTCCTTCTCGGGTCATTTTCCGCATTTGACGAAGTGTCAATATCTGTTCTATGGTGGATTTACCAGGTCTAAAGCCACACTGATAGGGTCCAATTATTTCGTTGATTTTAGGTTTTAATCTTTCACACAGTACTCTCGATAGTATCTTTTATGCGATGAGGGGAGAGACTTATTCCTTTGTAGTTGGCACATTCCGTCTTGTCGCCTTTCTTGTGTGCGGGACATAGTATGCTGAGGTTCCAATCATCGGGTATGCGTTCTTCTAGCCAGATTGCGCAGATAAGCTGATGCATATGCCTTATCAGTGTGTCGCCTCCGGTCTTAAATAGTTCAGCGGGTAACCCGTCGGCTCCTGCTGCCTTGTTGTTCTTTAGTCGGGTCACTGCTACTTGGACCTCATTCTGACTAGGAGGTAAATCTTCTATACCATCATTAGGGATTGATTCTGCGGTATCCTCTTCGCCGCCAACATCGGACACTAGCAGTTGGGTAAAATGTTCTCTCCATATCCTCAGCATGTTATCTGTGCCAGTTAGCAGATTTCCTTCTTTGTCTCTGCGGGAGGATGTGTCTGCACCAAAGCCATCGGTTTGATGTTTAATTCTTTGGTAGAATTTCCGGACTTCATTCTGACCCCCGTACATCTCAATTCGCTCACACTCACGTCTTCTTCGTGCGGAAGATACGTTTCTCCCCTCTCCTTTTCTCCCTTCATTTGGCGCGTTACTACTGCCAGTAAAGTTTCCCTGCATGCCGCATTCTTGGCTTCAGTAGCTTTTTGGCTCTCCTGGTCGTACCATAGGTTTCTTGGGAGAGGCTTTTGATACCCAAGTACGGATGTTGTGGCTCTTTCCCTGGAGTTGGGAATGGTTCGCCATTGCGCTGCTATACTAGCGGGACAGGAAGTGTTTTTTTTTTTCAAGCAATTGGGTCACCCGAGTGCAGTATGCCTTTGCCACCTGTTGTTTTTGCAGCTTTCCGAAGTCCATCTTCGTGCAGGGTCAGATTTTATGTTTCTCACCACTCTAAGACGAGTGCGAACCTTTGCTGCAACAAGGTAATGATCCAAATCAATGTTCGCCCCTCTGATAGATTTATCACGCTGGTTGAATGCCTTCCATTTTTCACAACACGATCTATTTATATGGCAGCTATATGATTAGAAAAAATTAACAAAATCGGAGGTGTGCCATTTAGAGTCCAAATTTTCCTTTTTTTTGGATTTTTGAAATGTGACATTGTTTTGTGTCAGACCACTCGACATCCGGACATACTTTGATCCAGATCGGCCCATATTTGGGCCATATATACCGATCTGCCGATTTAAGAAGTTGGGCCTATTAAAAACGCATTTATTATCCTAGTTGGTTGAGATTTGACTATATAAAGATATAGTTGCCAAATAGACCGATCTGTCTATTTTGGGTTTTATGTCCATAACAACCGCATTTATTGCCCTCTTTTGCTGAAATTTGGAACAGTGAGTTCCATTAAGGTTCTCGATAACCAACCTGAATGTGGTTAAGATCGATCCATATGCATTTAAAGCAGTCATGTCGACCGATCTCCCAATTTTTATCCGACTTTTTATCCCATTCCGCTGAAACTTGGCATATGTACCAAATAAGGTAATGATGTACCATATTTAGATAAAGTTGCCACATAAAACCGCCTCTCGATTTATTAACCGAAATTTGGAATAGTTAATAGATTTGCTCTCCACATTATGGGTATATTTGATTTTTTATATATTTTTCCTTAGTTTTTTGCTGTCCCATCCCACTGTGCTTGACCCTTGAATCTTATTCCTTTAGCAAGAGCAATAGTAAAAGGAGAAAACTGACTTCCATCACCCCAACTCGAAAATATCCAGCTTGCGGCAAATTCGGCACAGATGTACCAGATATCTGTTCATAACAGCAACCCTACAAACATTTTTCACAATTTTGGAAGAGTGTTCATCCCCGCGATGAATAAAACAATCCTCTGGATGATTTTTACGCAATTGTTCTTCCGTATTAGTTGCGAAACACAGCTCTACTATATCAATGGGCAATCCATGTTCGATGTTTTGTTTTGAGTGGACAACTTCCACAACACCAAACAGAATTCTCAGTTGGCTTAAGTGACGGTTTGGTATTTATATGACTAATATGACGAGTAATAAAATTTTTTTTTAAGTTTTTTTGTATTTGATACGTTTTTGATGAACAACTAATCTTGATATGCGTTTTTAGATCTTCTATGCGAATAACGCTCAACTCATTTAGAGCAACATTTAATAAAAAATTCCATAACACTTATTTGCTATTCGTCCGGGCGAGTAATGCGCAACTCTTCTAGAAGACAAATTTACGATTTTTGCGCGATTCTAAGATCTTTCAAAACTCTTCTGACTTACTCGTTAGCATCTCATGTGGAAGATTCGCGAAACACTCTTCTAGAAGGTTCGTTTTGATGACTCAACTCCTCACGACAGGGGAATCGCCTGCGACTCTTAGACAAGCTCGTCCGCGATCGTAACCCTCTTCTAGAAGATTCGCGGAAGATTGTTTGGCGATCAAACATTTTTGCAGTGCAAATAAAATAACAAAAACCCATGAGTTTGTACATAATATGTACCTGTATTAGTGTGCCCATCACTGTTTTTCATTTATATGAAGCGAAAACCTCGTATCTATAGGTACGAGGTTTTCGTTGCCTTATTTCCTTGAGTGTATGTGCCTCTCAATGTGATTGGCGCTAAAAAATATCCGCTGCTGCTCACATGCGTATTGCCTCTAGCTTGTGGTGTATCTTGAATGTCTTCATCCATCCATCCATCCATCCAAATGGAAATTTACAAAGTAGCCATAAAGTTACCAGAGTACAGCTACTTTTGCGGTGTTAACTCATTAACATGCCATGTGAAATAAAAATTTACCATTCATTCTTTAAGACTTCTGTTTTTGATGTTGTTGTTATTGTTATCTCCTTTAAGCAAAATTAAATTTTTCTTGTAAGATGGTTTTTTTTAAGTTTTTATTAAATAAGGGTTAGTGGCAGTCTGCATCCTGCTCTTTTAGGCATCTTACTCCATTGGTATATCCCAGCAACAGGAGAAGATGCCTTCTAATTCCAATCCCCGAATCACACAAATCTTTTGGAAGCCTTCAATATAAACTATTGGGTTGCCCAAAAAGTAATTGCGGATTTTTTAAAAGAAAGTAAATGCATTTTTAATAAAATTTAGAATGAACTTTAATCAAATATACTTTTTTTACACTTTTTTCTAAAGCAAGCTAAAAGTAACAGCTGATAACTGACAGAAGAAAGAATGCAATTACAGAGACACAAGCTGTGAAAAAATTTGTCAACGCCGACTATATGAAAAATCCGCAATTACTTTTTGGGCAACCCAATACAAATGCTCTCGTCCTTCATTAAAGTCTTCAAACAAGATCCTTTAGAGGAACCAGCTCAGTCCTTCTTTTCGTAGCCACAGCTTCTGCAGTAATCAATCCCTGCTTCCAACCTGCACGCTTGCTTTCCAATAAGAAAGTGTCCAGTCATAAAGGACACGATAAGTGAGACTTCAGCTCTTGCAAACGACATTAAGCGTTAGAACTCTTAAAGTATTGAGGAGGTCACATAATCTTGGATCATTTACAGTTCCATATTCATGACCGTGATTTGTTATCCGTTATACTCTGGGCTTTATTTCCAAAAAGTAGCTCTATGTCGCTAAGGGCATGCCCACAGATTCCAATTTCCTGGAATGCGTAGGGTAGCTCCTAGTCTTGCAAGCTTCTCTGCCATACAATTCAATGGGTTATCTCTGTGACTCAGAACAATCAACCAAGCAAGTGGTGGTTCATCTACTCCTCATCTTCAACAAGAAAACTTTTTCTATAATCATTTTGCCGAATTTCAATGTGCGCCGCCATGGAGCTTATCTCACAATGCTCAGTTATGACGCCCGAACCATCATATGGGAACCCCATAAAGATCAACCGGAATCGCTGACAGGAGCCATGTTTATTACTAATTTGGAGAACTGCCCTCTGATCTACCGGGGCAAGACATCGCGGCCTATTTGGTGAAACAGGGACTTTAGAAGACTTAGGCAGACTACGAGGAGGCCCTATAATACGGCGAATAAACCAAAGCTGCCTATGGGCTGTGACCTGTGCTGATGGGTTAGGTTAGGTTTAAGTGGCAGTTTGCCATCAGACCACAGGAGCAGGAGAAGGAAGAAACTAAAAATCCTACAGTTTAATTGTACCGATCGCTCTAAAAAGACCAACAACTTGCGATAGTTCATATTCGCTAAATCAGAAAAGTTTTCAAAGAAATGAGAACCCGAAGTGGAAATCCTTCTGACTGGCCAGTGCGGAACGTACACACAGCAGATGTTCTATAGTCTCTGCCTCATAGACTTCCTCACAGCTTCTGCAGTCATTACCTTCAATCTGTCAGCATGTTTTCCGATTAGACAGTGGGCTGTCATAATGGACACAATGACAGAGACGTCTGTTCTAGCCAGTGACAGCAAAACGGAAGACCTCTTCAAGAGTAGATTAGGCTACATAGTTTTGGAATGCTCATAGCCCCCTCTTTGTGACCTTCGGGCCTGGTCCTGAAAACTTAGCTTACATGTCGCTAGAGGCATACCCATAGATTCCAGTATCCCTGGTTAGCGTGCTAAGTTCGGCCGGGCCGAATCTTATATACCCTCCACCATGGATCGCATTTGTCGAGCTCTTGCCACGGTATCTCTTTTTTAGGCAAACAAAGGATTATAGAAAAGAATTGCTATGTTATTCGAACAATATCAAGTTATGGTCCATTTCGGACTATAATTGAACTGAATATTGGAGACCATGGACATCAGTCATTGTGCAAAATTTCAACCAAATCTAGTAAGAATTGCGCACTTTAGGGGCTGAAGAAGTAAAATAGGGAGATCGGTTTATAGGGGAGCTGCATTGGCCTATAAGCCGATTCATGCCATTTTCGAAACGTATGTTAAAGGTCATAAGAAAAGCCGTTGTACAAAATTTCAGCTAAATCGGATAATAATTGCGCCCTCTAGTGGCTCAAGAAGTCAAAACCCCAGATCGGTTTATATGGAAGCTATGTCAGGTTATGGACCGATTTGAACAATTCTTAGAACAGATGTTGTTTTTCCATTTTTAAACGAATTTGATAGAAAATGTCATGAAAACTTCAAGACCTACCAAGACATACACCAAACAAATCTAGCCCAAGAAGCCCTGCCATAAAATCTTTCCTTGTACAAAATTTCAGCTAAATCGGATAATAATTGCGCCCTCTAGTGGCTCAAGAAGTCAAACCCCCAGATCGGTTTATATTGAAGCTATATCTGGTTATGGACCGATTTGAACAATTTTTAGAACAGATGTTGTTTTTCCATTTTTAAACGAATTTGATAGAAAATTCCATGAAAACTTCAAGACCTACCAAGGCATACACCAAACAAATCTAGCCCAAGAAGCCCTGCCATCAAATATTTCCTGGTTACAAAACTTTTACCCGCCCAACCACAAAAAGTCGTAAAACCAAGAGAAAATCTTCTGCGTAAAAGACATAAAAAGCGATATTAAGACAAAACTTTGGATGGCTTGTTTTCGCCATTGGTGGACATAGAGGGGATCCTAGTGAAGTGTCACTAAGACGTCAACAGTCAACAGGTAATAAAATGAAAGAAAACAAAATAGAAAGTTAAGCATGTTCAAAATGTCCAACATAAATGAGACAGAGGAAGAAGCAACAACAAAAAAAAACATTTAATGGCAAAGAAGCCTCCATCCCCATCCCCACCACCATCTACAAAAAAAAACCTAAAACAGTTAAAAAACAAACACTGTTCCAACTAAAAAAAAAAAAACATAAAGGCGGAGAACTCCTTTTCACTGTTGTAATTTTCGTTTTTCTTCATTTTGTTGTTGTCGCAATGGGCCAAATAACAAAACACCGTCATCTAAGCCCCATCATTGTAGTTTATTTGTTGGATGTGGTTGGCAGTGGTGGTGCTGGATGTGTGTGGCTGGCTGGCTGGCTGACTGACTGAGCTCAAAGCTTTGTTTAGAGTTGACCCCTTTTAAGTTCAAGAACCCTTTTTACTGTTGCTTCACTCACCACTAAAATAGTCAAACAAACCGACAAAGAGCCCAGTCAGCAAGGCATTCAGGCAGGCAGGCAGTTAAGCCAAGCTAGGTTTCTACAACAACAAGAGCAATAACGACAGCATAACTATGCTGATGGTTGTTTTCTGTATACCCCCACCCCCCATAGTTGTTGTTGCAAGTTTTGTTTTCTATTGGGTGTGTTGGATGTATGGATTGTTGGTTATTTGGGTGTGTAGGTATGTGTGTGTGTGTGTGAATGTTTAACTCTGAGTCGTCTATTGCTGAGCGAAGTTTAGAAACCCCACCAATCTACTAACATGTGTGTGGAAATAGAAGACGAAACAAATAAAAGAGCTAATGGTGGTGTTTTTGAGGCTGCTGCTGTTTCTGTTGCTGCTGCAGCACTTGAGCGTCGTCTTCTTCCTCGTTTGCCGACATCGTTCGTCTACTACTATGAAACAGAGACAACTGTTGCTTCTCCTTAATTTTATAATTTGTTAAGCATGCTCCATAACAAACAGGCAACAAGTAACGAGGTACGGTGTAATAATTATGGCAAATTTTTTGAAAAAAGAAAAATTAAGGGCTCAAGCGCAGTCTACGGGGAAAATCGCAAAAAAAAAACTAATATTTTTTGCATACCCACCAAAATAACCCCAGTAACATGAATATGAAATCTGTTTTTTGGGCTCGGGCCAGGGAGCCCCCAAACGGGCCTTCCCCCTGCGACTTGTAAGGGTTCAAGAAGTCAAATCGGAAGATCGGTTTATATGGGAGCTACATCAAGTTATGGATCGATTCGGACCGTACTAGGCACAGTTGTTGAAAGTCATAAGAGAACACCACATGCAAAATTTCAAATCGAACAAAAATTGCGACCTGTAAGGGGCTCAAGAAGTCAACTCGAGAGATCGGTTTATATGAGAGCTATATCAGGTTAAAGATCGATTCGGACCGTACTAGACACAGTTGTTGGAAGTCATAACGGAACATTGCGTGCAAAATATCAGTCAAATTGGACAAAATTGCGGCTTGAAATGACTCCAGAAGTCAAAACGGGAGATTGGTATACATAAGAGCTATATCAGGTTATAGACGGATTCGGACCGTTTTAGGCACAGTTTTTGGATGTCATAACAGAACACCACATGAAAAATTTCAGCCAAAGCGGACAAAAATTGCAGCTTGTAAGGACTCCAGAAGTCAGATCTGGAGATCGGTTTATATGGATTGTTGAAAGTCATAACAAAACACTAAATGCTCAATTTCAGCCAAATCGGACAAAAATTGCGGCTTGTAAGGGCTTCGGTTCTGGGTTCGGGACTGGCGTATGCGGTAACGGCGTCTCCTGGTTCGATGGTAGGAAAATGCTGGTGCGTTTTGCTGATGAAATGATCTCCAGTAGGGGGAGGGTGTATGGCACAACAAGCTATCTGTGGCCGGCTATGCTATCTAAGGATGCAAACGAATCGCGGATGCAAACGAATCGCGTATGCGAACGAATCGCGGATGCGACCTAAGCACGGGTGCGAACGAATCGCGGATGAGAGCTAGGCGTGTGGATGCGAACGAGTCGCGGATGCGGGCTAAGCACCAATGAATCAGGGATGCGACCAAAGCGCGGGTGCGAACAATTCTCGGATGCGAATTAAGCACGGATGCGAACGAGTAGCGGATGCGGGCTAAGCACGGATATGAATGAACCGCGGATGCGAGCTAAGCGCGGATGCAAGCTAGGTGCGGATGCAACTAGGTGCGGATGCAACTTGGTGAGGATGAAACTAGGCCTACTCGGACAGCGTCGCCACAAATGTTTCATGTTTTCAAAGTTTATCATCGACTGCGCCTAATGCCAGAATCGATCTGATCACACTTTCATAGAGCCAGTAGACCATCTTGGAATTCAGTCGCCATGGCTCTTCCGCATAGTCAGCAATATCATCGGATACGATTAAATACCGGGGGATTATCTTGGATAGAAAACTGAAATGGAAATGTTGTTCAATATGTAGAAAAGCCATAGCCTCGAAATGGGGACTGAAACCCAAAATGCTCCACTGGCTCTAAGAAGTTGTGGTCATAACGATTCTGACATATGCATCAGTAGTATGGGGGATCGTAATGATCATATTGAGGATAATTGATTATGTTAACCAAAATTCCCATAACATTCTCGTATCATAGGAAACAGGCACAAGGCATTCTACTTCATAGCTATTTGTATTGGTGACTGCGTGCATGGGGGATAATGGTTGAGTCTTGCCTTAAGTGTGTCGAAGCTCTGCTCTAAACGCTGTTGGCCATCATGGACGACAGATGAATGAACGATAGATAGACTTATGCTACAATAGTTGTAATGGTGGTGGTGCTTACAATTCAAATGCCTTCAAGCGTAGCCACCACTCCAATATTTCGTCCCCAGCAAATGCGTATGGAAAAAAAGCCTTTTGTGGCTTCATGTAGGGAAGAGAATTGCCATGATTTACAAACCAAAAAAAAAAAGGCGAAACATAAAGAAAAAAGTAGTAGGGTAAATAACCCTCATACTGGAATCTGTTCAAAAAGAATTAAAAATAGAGATTTGTTGTTATAATAAAATAATGGCCGAGGAGGGGGGTGAGGGTGGTATAGAAGGAGGTCTATGGTAGCAGAGGTCCAAAGTGTAAGCATTGTAGAAAGAATATTGAAAAAGTCTCCTTACACAAGAAAAAAGCTTTTTTAATTGAGTACCATTTTCTAGAGTAGGGGAACATTTTACAAACATGTCTCTCATTGGAGCCGCTATCTTTGGGGAGTTTTCATACATATGTATGTGTGTATATGTAGTGGTTCATATTTCTCAAAGTTTAAGTTTTTCAAAGGAGCTCATGGCGCAATGTAAACATTTTAAGAGATATAGATTAGCTCTCTTCTTTGTTGGGGAGATTTTAGTGGTGCGTATTTCTTAATGAAGTTTCTTAATGGAGCTCTTGGTGCATTGAAAAGGCTAAAGAGAATAAGCTGTACTCATATTTTTGAAGAGAATATTTTGTGCACTGGGTAAAGTTGTTAGATCCTAGGCCATAGTCTCTTTGCAACTGACTTTGTTTTCATCAAATACCCATTGTGTTTTGTTTTCTCTCTCTCTCTCTCTCTCTCTCACACTTCCTCTCTCTGTGGGGTTTGGAGCGGCTATAGCATATATGTATGTATATTGGGGCTTGGAGCTTCTATAAACAAAATAAAAACTCTCAGTTTTATAAGACTACTGCACAGAGATCTCAAACAGCTCCACCAAAAACACAAGTGGCTGTCTCAGGCACATGGAATTTCAAAACATTACAAACACCCATACACTACCCTCAGTGTATGGTCATGTTTGTGGCTATGTGCATACATTAATAAATATTTATGACATAGTATACATGTGGTAATTTATTTGATTATAACAAGTGCATGATACGTTTTATGAGTCCGTTGTATGTCCGTCCTTCTGCATTTATACATTTCTCCGATTCTCTCCCTGTATTTATTTCGATAGCCAGTTGAGATCAGTTGATCCATATTAAATACTCATCGAGAATTGATATTTGCTCAGTTGATTTGACATACATTTCACACTGTGCCATGCAATGCTGGGTTGTGTGTTGAGGGAGGGTGGGGTGAATTATATACAAATTCAATAACGAAAAGCTCTTGCGGGCAAAGAGTGTTGCCACATATAGGGTTTGCTGTTCAAGCTAGATTTTTTTTCAAAGCCACAAGGATTGATTTCATTGTAAGATAATTTGGCATTAACTATAGAAAAAAATTTGAAAATTTCTAATATATGCACAATTACAGCAAAATAAATTTGCCAAAATCTTTGTATATCCGGATCAAACGCGGCAAGGAAATCGAGGGGGTGTAATGTAACTAACTGTCCTAAATTCCATCCAAATCGGGTAATTAAAGGAAGGCTGGAGACTATATCCAAATATCGGTACACATATCAAGGAGCCTGGACCGCATATGGCCCAGATCGAACCATATTTGGATATAGTTGACATATACACCGATCTGGCTACCCGATTTCGCTGAAATTTGGATTAATGAGTTGCACTTGGCATCTTGGCTGGAGGCTATATCCAAATATCGGTTCAAATATCAACGGGCCTGGACCGCTTGGGGCCCAGATTGAACCATATTTGGATATAGTTGACATATAGACTGATCTGGCTACCCGATTTCGCTGAAATTTGGATCAATGAGTTGCACTTGGCATCTTGGCTGGAGGCTATATCCAAATATCGGTAAAAATATCAACGGGCCTGGACCGCATAGGGTCCAGATCGTATCATATTTGGGTATAGTTGACATATACACCGATCTGGCTAGCCGATTTCGCTGAAATTTGGATCAATGAGTTCCACTTGGCATCTCGTTGTCAGAACCAAATATTGCCCAGCTCGGACCATACATTGATATAGCTGTCATATAGTCCGTTTTGACTAGTTAGGCTATTATGCTGATCAAATCTTCATGCATAACTCGATTACGCTGAAATTTGGAACAGTAAGTTGTAATGGGCCCCACGATATCCAAACCGAAAATGGTCAAAATCTGCTTACATTTAGATATATGTATATGACGTATAGACCAATCTTCCGATTTAGTATCTTAATCCCAAATATAGAGGATTTCTTGCCCGATTTCGCTGAAATTTTAAACAATGGCATGTAAAGGGTGATTTTTTAGCTTTTATCTTTTCTTCAATTTTATGGACGAAGCTCATTTTTGGCTCAATGGGTACGTAAATAAGCAGAATTTTCGATTTTAGTGTGAAGATCAATGCATCTAGAAAAATTCACTTTGTGGTGCGGTTTATGGGCTGGTGGCATCAATGGACCGTACTTCTTCAAAGATGATGCGAATCGTAAAGTATCTGTGAATGGTAAGCGCTACCGTGAGATGATATCCAACTTTTTTTTTGCCCAAAATTCAAGAGCTTGACTTGTTTGGCAAGTGATTTCAACAAGACGGTGCCACATGTCCCACAGCTCGCTTAACAATGGACTTATTGAGAGGCTAGTTCGGTGATTCTTTTATTTCACGTTTGGGACCGATCCATTGGCCGCCTAGATCGAGCGATTTAATGCCTTCAGACTATTTTTTGTGAGGGTATGTTAAAACTCATGTCTATACAGACAAGCCCGCTTCAATTGACTTATTGGAAGGCAACTTTGAAGCATTTATTCGGAGATATGGGCTGAAATATCGGAAGGAGTATGCCAAAATTGGACTATAGTATTGATTCAAACAAAGGTTTCATGCATTTTTGTGAATTTTATGTGTTTTTGTTTTTTTTTTTTAATTTCATATAGCTCTTAAAAAATCACCCTTTGTAAGGCCCCTCTATAAGCAATAAAAATATGATGAAGATCCGTACATATATGGATATAACTCAGAATATAGTAGATAGATTTAATTCAGTAGGAAATTAAATGCGTATATCCTTGGTGGTGGGCATCCAAAGTTCGGCCGAATTTAATGCCTTTTTATACCCACTACCATAGGATGAAGGACCCTCTCCCTTACCCCAATTTTCGAAAACGCCAGATCTCGGAGATGGGAGCACCGATTTAGGCGAAATTTTGTATGCCAAAAACACGAAATTGATACAAAACTTTGGGGTCATATAACCTGGGGGGACGCCCCATCCCAAAACCCACCTGAACGGACATGTTTACCGATTGGGACAATATGGGTATCAAATAAAAGGTACTTATGAGTAGAGTGCGAACTTGGCATAAAAGTGGCACCCTAAGTGTCCGGGGGGTACCCCACCCCCTAAAACAACGCCTTTTTATACCCACTACCATAGGATGTAGGACCCACTCCCTTACCCCAATTTTCGAAAACGCCAGTTCACGGAGTTGGGAGCACCGATTTAAGCGAAATTTTGTATGCCACCTTATGGTACCCCAAAAACACGAAATTGGTATAAAACTTTGGGGTCATATAACCTGGGGGGGCGCCCCATCCCAAAACCCATTTGAACGGACATGTTTACCGATTGGGACAATATGGGTATCAAATAAAAGCTATTTATGAGTAGAGTGCGAACTTGGCATAAAAACGGCATCCTAAGTGTCCGGGGGATACCCCACCCCCAAAAACACCACCTAACAGGACACTTTTCCCGCTTTGGGCAATATGGGTATCAAATGAAATGTATTTAAAAGTAGAGTAGAAATCTAACATAAAAATGTATTCCTTGGTGTCTGAGTGGCCTCCTCACCCCCCAAAACCTCCCAGAAGGGCATATTTTCCAAATTGGGACAATATGGATATGAAATGAAAGGTATTTGGAAGTTGAGCACACTTCTATTATAAGAAATTGGTTCAAGGTGTCTTCAGGGGGATCCTCAAACTTAAAAAACCCCCCCCAAAGGGGCATGAATGTCCAACGTCACAAAGTGGGTATAAAATGAAAGGTTTTTGAGAGTTGACCACGAATCTGATATGCACATTGGCGAACAGTGTCTGTAACCGGCCAATTCACCTAAAGCGCTTCAATAAGACATGTAGTTCGATCGGTATAACATGGGAATGAAACGAAAGCTCTATGACAGTAGAGCTCGAATCTAATGTTGATATAAGGATTCAAGTATCTGGGTCACGTTCTGCCGTCCAGCATGACATGTTGATCGAGGCAATAAAGGAGTCCAAAAAATTGTCTTTTCGGTCTTAGCGTCGGGGTGACCGACCCTTACCTTACAATAAAAACAACCGAGAAAATATTCCAATGACAGGACGTGTCAAAAGGCATTCCCCCTGCCCCATCCTAACCAAAGGAATTCAAATTAAAAATAATATATTAAGGATTATCAGGATAGAATAGGACAGCAATTAAAGGTCTTTGGTAAAATAGCAAATTTTTTACCCTCAAAATTTGAATAGACACAGGAGAACCTGGCGACCTTTAAAAATGTGGTATCCCAAGTGGTAGCTTTGAAATATGATTTTGAATTTAGATAACCAATACAAAAAAGTTAATTAGCTCTCATATCAACCGATCTCTCGAATTGACTTCTTGAGCCCATACAAACCAAAATTTGTTTCCGATTTGGCTGATGAGTTGTATGCGGTCTTCTGATATGACTTCCAACAACTGTGCTAAGAACGGTCCAAATCGGTCTATAACCTGATATAGCTCTCATATAAACCGATCTCTTGATTTAACTTCTAGAGCCCTTACAAGCCGCAAATTGTTTCCGATTTGGCTGATGTGTTGCATGCGGTCTTCTGATATAACTTCCAACAACTGTGCTAAGAACGGTTCAAATCGGTCTATAACCTGATATAGCTCCCATACAAATCGATCTCCCGATTTTACTTCTTGAACCTCTAGAAGGCGTAATTCTAATCGGACTTTGCTGAAACTTTGCACAATGACCTCTGTAGTGACCTCCGACTTACGTGCCAAGTATGGTTTGAATCGGTCTAAAGCCTCATATAGCTCCCATATAAACCGACCTCCCGATATGATTCTTGAGCCTCTAGAGGGCGCAATTCATATCGCATTTGGCTGAAATTTTATACTATGACGTCTTCTGTGACATTTAATAGACGTACCAGGTATGGTTTGAATCGGTCTAAAACCTGATATAGCTCCCATATAAACCTATCTCCCGATTTTACTTCTTGAGCCCCTAGAGGTCGTAATTCTAATCGAACGTCTAAAGCCTCATATAGCTCCCATATAAAGCGACCTCCCTATATGACTTCTTTAGCCTCTAGAGGGCGCAATTTTTATTGGATTTGGCTGAAATTTTGTACCATGACTTCTCCTATGACATTTAATAGACGTACCAGGTATGATTTGAATCGGTCTAAAGCCTCATATAGCTCCCATATAAACCGATCTCTTGATTGCATTTCTTGAGCCTCTAGAGGGCGTAATTCTTGTCCGATTTTGCTGACCTCTACCAATAGTGCTAAATATGGTCTGAATCGGTCCATAACCTGATATAGCCCCCATGTAAACCGATCACCCAATTTTACTTCTCAAGTCCCTCTGGGGCGCAATTCTTATCCGATTTGGTTGAAATTTTGCACAATGGGATCCACTATGCTATTTAACATCCAAGCCAAGTATGGCCCGAAACGGTTTATATTTCATTTTATTTTTTTTTTGGCAATTTTCCTCCCGTTTGTTGCAAAGTTTCAGAACGGCAACACTGTTCTGTAGAGATGTTGGAGTATGTATGAGATGTTGGAGTATGTATGCTGTGCTCATATTTCATTCATTCACCAATCATTGAGGGATCAATCAACAATTATGTCGATCGTTGGATCGATGAACAGATCGTTGATTTTAATGATATGTCAATGGGTTGGTCAATTGATTTAGAAGTCATATCCCCAGACATAGTACGCTCACTCGCTTGGATACACATCCACCAATACGAGAGTGAGTACGAAACAGACCATCGCATTGATGAAGTTTATGTAGTAAGAGTAGCATGAGATACCAATCTGTAAATTGTCGTATTACAGACTTCCATTAACAGAGCAAATGGGTTGACATGTAGGGAGATGGATCAAAATAGGATTGAGTGGAAGAAAACATTACCATTTGAAATTTATTTGAAATTGGGTTGCCCAAAAAGTTTTTGCGGATTATTTAAAAGAAAGTAAATGCATTTTTAATAGAACTTAGAATGAACTTTAATCAAATATGCATTTTTACACTTTTTTTCTAAAACAAGCTAAAAGTAACAGCTGATAACTGACAGAAGAAAGAATGCAATTACAAAGTCACAAGCTGTGAAAAAACTTGTCAACGCCGACTAAATGAAAAATCCGCAATTACTTTTTGGGCAACCATATTTATACCTAAACCATCATAGCGCAGAGGTTAGCATATCCCACTATGACGCTAAACTTGTGGGTTCGAATCCTCGCAACAACATCAAAAAAATTTCAGCGATAGTTATCCCCTGCTAATGCTGGCTACTTTTGTGAGGTATTATGCCATGTAAAAACTTCTCCCTAAAGAGGTGTTGCTCTGCGGCACGGCATTCGGAGCCCCTTATCATTGAACTTAAACATGAATCGAACAACACTCATTTATAAGTAAGAAGTTCCCCCTTTCCTTAATGGAATGTTCATGGGCAAATTTATATTGCACACCTAAACATCAACATTTTAAAAAACATTTTGGCAAAAAAATGTGTTCTGAATATCCGTTAAAAGATTCTTTGGCTACAATTTAGAATTTATACCCTCCACCATAGGATGGGGGTATACTAATGTAGTCATTCTGTTTGTAACACCTCGAAATATGAGTTTAAGTCGATCTGGCCATGTCCGTCCGTTTGTCCGTACGTCTGTCCGTCCGTTTGTCCGTCCGTTTGTCCGTACGTCTGTCCTTCCGTCTGTCTGTCCGTCCGTTTGTCCGTCCGTCTGTCTGCCCGTCCGTCTGTCCGTCCATCTGTCTGTCCGTCCGTTAATGCGTCGTCCGTCCGTCCGCCAGTCTGTCGAAAGAAAAAATACTTTTTATTAGTGTAGGTCGGTTAGGATTGTAAATGGGCCAATTCGGTCCATGTTTTGATACAGCTGCCATATAAACCGATCTTGGGTCCTGACTTCTTGAACCTCTAGAGGGCGCAATTCCTTTCCGATTCGGCTGAAATTTTGCACGTGGTGTTTTGGTGTCACTTCCAACAACCGTGCTAGGTATGGTTCATATCGGTACATGTTTTGATATAGCTGCCATATAGACCGATCTTGGGTCTTGACTTCTTGAGCCTCTAGAGGGCGCAATTCTTGTCCGATTTGACTGAAATTCCGTCCGTCCGTCCGTCCGTCTGTCTGTCGAAAGAAAAAATACTTTTTACTAGTATAGGTCGGTTAGGATTGTTAATGGGCCAATTCGGTCCATGTTTTGATAGAGCTGCCATATAAACCGATCTTTGGTCTTGACTTCTGGAGCCTCTAGAGTGCGCAATTCTTATCCGATTGGAATGAAATTTGGTACGACGTGTTTTGTTATGATATCCAACAACTGTGCCATGTATGGTTCAAATCGGTCTATAACCTGATATAGCTGCCATATAAACCGATCTGAGATCTTGACTTCTTGAGCCTCTAGAGGGCGCAATTCTTATCCGATTCGGCTGAAATTTTGCACGAAGTGTTTTTTTATGACTTTCAACAACTGTGCTAAGTATGGTTAAAATCGGTTTATAATCTGACATAGCTGCCATATAAACCGATCTTGGGTCTTGACTTCTTGAGCCTCTAGAGGGCGCAATTCTTATCCGATTCGGCTGAAATTTTGTACAGCGGCTTCTCGCATGACCTTCAACCTTGCATGAGGTGTTTTATTATGACTTAGAATAGCTGTCTTTAGTATGGTTTAAATCGGTTTATGTTTAGATATAGCTGCCATATAAACCCATCTTGGGTCTTGACTTCATGAGCCTCTACAGCGCGCAATTCTTATCCGATTTGGCTGAGATTTTGCATGAGATGTTTTGTTATGACTTCCAATAACTGTGTTAAGTATGGTTCAAATCGGTCCATGTTTTGATATAGCTGCCATTTAAACCGATCTTGGGTTTTGACTTCTTGAACCTCTAGAGGGCGCAATTCGTATCCGATTGGGCTGAAATTATGCATGAGGTGTTTTGTTATGACTTTTAATAACTGTGCTAAGTATGGCGCAAATCGGTTTAGGTTTTGATATAGCTGCCATATAAACCGATCTTGGGTCTTGACTTCTTGAGCCTCTAGAGGGCGCAATTCTCATCCGATTTGGCAGAAATTTTGTACAACGGCTTCTCGCATGACCTTCAGCATACGTGTCTAATATGGTCTGAATCGATCAATGGTTTGATACAGCTCCCATAAAAACCGATCTCCCGATTTTGCTTCTTGAGCCCCTACAATTCCCAATTCTTATCCGAATGGACTAAAGTATAATACAATGACTTCTACAATGTTCATCATTAAATTCTCTTATGGTCCGAATCGGACTATAACTTGTTGACTACTTGTTTAGTAAAAAAAAAAATTGCTAACCTTTATTGCCGACTAAAGAAATCCTTTACTCCTTTTACAATTCCGGGAAATTGTTTTGCAAACCTTGGCCAAGAAGGCCTTTTGTAAACTTTCGAAATTTCCCAAAGACAAAATCTGCGTACTGCGTTAAATGACATTGTCACGATAATGACAAACAACATGTTGCCGACTTTCGAATCGTAACCAAGTCCAGCTTTGGACGGACGACCTACCACAGGCAGCCGCATGGAAAGAAGACATGATGGACACGATGGTGTTGTGTCAACAACGGACATTTGGATCGCAGCAAAACAAATTAACATATCCTACTCAACCAGGCAACAAAACAGCAGAAAAACAAAAACAGATATGGAGCGTCAACGTTTTAATGTCCAACACGTGCAGTCACATTTCTCAGTTGGTCAGTCACTCACTACGGTCACTCCCCGTTGGGTAGTAGACCACAATGCCAGAGGAAAAGTCAAAATTTTACAACTAAGGCAAAGGTCTTTAACCTTTTTGAGGGATAGTAAGTAACAAAGAGATATGAGTTACTTGCCTTTTTGCCTCAACGTCTCTTCATCTTCATCTTCGTCGACTTCTTTTAATTTTGGAGCAGATTTAATCGCCGTAAGTTTTTAGCCTAAACACAGCGACACGACGAAGGGTCAGGTAAATGTTTGAGTTTGGCTTTACTCTTCAGGGTTTGCCCCAGACCTCAACAAAAAAAAAAACGAAGAAAAAAACATCGTAACCATTAAGTAAACAGGAGTTTCGGAATAACAATTACAACAAAGAGCAAAACAACGACTGACAAACATCTTCCATGTCATCATGTTAAACCCAGTTGAAAAAAAACAACAACAAAATATGAAACTGATGATGAAACGGACAAATCATAAACTATGACAGTTTAGTCTGTCATACCTGAAAATGGAGACAAACAAATCTTTCCTTTTTTCATCATGGAGATTAGAAGAGTGAAATATTTCGGATAATGTTGTCCCACAACGATTATTCACGGCGAATTTTAAAGGTTCATTGATTGAGAAACACCTGCTTTCCAAAGGATACAAAGGCCTAGTCATGTAATGGTGAACATTAGAAGAGCATTAGAAATATGGACAAGTTCTAGCAGGTTTTTAAAGATTTGAAACAGCTTACCCTTGCTATCCTGTCCATAGTGTGTTGGGGTTCATTGACACAGTAATGGCTAGATGATAAAAACGTAATCAATTTCATAAGATATTCTCTTAGACAGGCAACGAAATATGGAGATTATAGGCAACCCAATGCTAAATGAAATAAAAGAAGAGTCCAACCTATTAAATGAGCAAAAAAAAAGCCCATGAACATTCCATTAAGGAACAGGGGCAAACTTCTCACATATCAATTAGTGCTGTCCGATTCAAGGTTTAAGGTCAATGATAAGGGACCTCCATTTTATAGCCGACTCCATACGGCGTGTCGCAGTGCGACATCTCTTTGTGGAGAAGTTTTTATATGGCTGCCATACCAAATGGTACAGTACCTCCCAAATGTCGCAAACATTAGGAGTCCCTAAGAGTCCCTCGGATTCCTGAGAGTCCCTTGGACTCCTAAGAGTCCCTTGGACTCCTAAGAGTCCCTTGGACTCCTAAGAGTCCCTTGGACTCCTAAGAGTCCCTTGGACTCCTAAGAGTCCCATGGACTCCTAAGAGTCTCTTGGAATCCTTAGAGTCCCTTGGACTCCTAAGAGTCCCATGGACTCCTAAAAGTCCCTTGGACTCCTAAGAGTCCCTTGGACTCCTAAGAGTACCCGTGGACTCCTAAGAGTCCCTTGGACTCCTAAGAGTCCCTTGGACTCCTAAGAGTCCCTTGGACTCCTAAGAGTCCCTTGGACTCCTAAGAGTCCCTTGGACTCCTAAGAGTCCCTTGGACTCCTAAGAGTCCCTTGGACTCCTAAGAGTCCCTTGGACTCCTAAGAGTCCCTTGGACTCCTAAGAGTCCCTTGGACTCCTAAGAGTCCCTTGGACTCCTAAGAGTCCCTTGGACTCCTAAGAGTCCCTTGGACTCCTAAGAGTCCCTTGGACTCCTAAGAGTCCCTTGGACTCCTAAGAGTCCCTTGGACTCCTAAGAGTCCCTTGGACTCCTAAGAGTCCCTTGGACTCCTACGAGTCCCTTGGACTCCTAAGAGTCCCTTGGACTCCTAAGAGTCCCTTGGACTCCTAAGAGTCCCTTGGACTCCTAAGAGTCCCTTGGACTCCTAAGAGTCCCTTGGACTCCTAAGAGTCCCTTGGACTCCTAAGAGTCCCTTGGACTCCTAAGAGTCCCTTGGACTCCTAAGAGTCCCTTGGACTCCTAAGAGTCCCTTGGACTCCTAAGAGTCCCTTGGACTCCTAAGAGTCCCTTGGACTCCTAAGAGTCCCTTGGACTCCTAAGAGTCCCTTGGACTCCTAAGAGTCCCTTGGACTCCTAAGAGTCCCTTGGACTCCTAAGAGTCCCTTGGACTCCTAAGAGTCCCTTGGACTCCTAAGAGTCCCTTGGACTCCTAAGAGTCCCTTGGACTCCTAAGAGTCCCTTGGACTCCTAAGAGTCCCTTGGACTCCTAAGAGTCCCTTGGACTCCTAAGAGCCCCTTGGACTCCTAAGAGTCCCTTGGACTCCTAAGAGTCCCTTGGACTCCTAAGAGTCCCTTGGACTCCTAAGAGTCCCGTGGACTCCCAAGAGTCACTTGGTCTCCTAAGAGTCACTTGGTCTCCTAAGAGTCACTTGGTCTCCTAAGAGTCCCTTTGACTCAAAAGAGTCCCTGGGACTTATAAGAGTCCCTGGGACTTATAAGAGTCCCTTGGACTCCCAAGAGTCCCTTGGACTCCTAAGAGTCCCTTGGACTCCTAAGAGTTCCTTGGACTCCTAAGAGTCCCTTGGACTCCTAAGAGTCCCTTGGACTCCTAAGAGTCCCTTGGACTCCTAAGAGTCCCTTGGACTCCTAAGAGTCCCTTGGACTCCTAAGAGTCCCTTGGACTCCTAAGAGTCCCTTGGACTCCTAAGAGTCCCTTGGACTCCTAATAGTCCCTAGGACTCCTAAAAGTCCCTTGGTCTCCCAAGAGTCCCTTGGACTTCCAAGAGTCCCTTGAACTTCTAGGAGTCCCTTGGACCCCTAAGAGTCCCTTGTACTCATAAGAGTCCCTTGGACTCAAAAGAATCCCTTGGACTCAAAAGAATCCCTTGGACTCCTAAGAGTCCCTGGACTCATAAGAGTCCCTGGACTCATAAGAGTCTCTTGGACTCCTAAGAGTCCCTTGGACTCCTAAGAGTCCCTTGGACTCCTAAGAGTCCCTTGGACTCCTAAGAGTTCCTTGGACTCCTAAGAGTCCCTTGGACTCCTAAGAGCCCATTGGACTCCTAAGAGTCCCTGGGACTCCTAAGAGTCCCTGGGACTCCTAAGAGTCCCTTGGACTCCTAAGAGTCTCTTGTAGTTCTAAGAGTCCCTTGGACTCCTAAGAGTCCCTTGGACTCCTAAGAGTCCCGTGGACTCCTAAGAGTCCCGTGGACTCCTAAGAGTCCCGTGGACTCCTAAGAGTCCCGTGGACTCCTAAGAGTCCCGTGGACTCCTAAGAGTCCCGTGGACTCCTAAGAGTCCCTTGGACTCCTAAGAGTCCCTTGGACTCCTAAGAGTCCCTTGGACTCCCAAGAGTCCTTTGGACTCCTAAGAGTCCCTTGGACTCCTAAGAGTTCCTTGGACTCCTAAGAGTTCCTTGGACTCCTAAGAGTTCCTTGGACTCCTAAGAGTCCCGTGGACTCCTAAGAGTCCCTTGGACTCCTAAGAGTCCCTTGGACTCCTAAAAGTCCCTTGGACTCCTAAGAGTCCCTTGGACTCCTAAGAGTACCCGTGGACTCCTAAGAGTCCCTTGAACTCCTAAGAGTCCTTTGGACTCCTAAGAGTCCCTTGGACTCCTAAGAGTCCCTTGGACTCCTAAGAGTCCCTTGGACTCCTAAGAGTCCCTTGGACTCCTAAGAGTCCCTTGGACTCCTAAGAGTCCCTTGGACTCCTAAGAGTCCCTTGGACTCCTAAGAGTCCCTTGGACTCCTAAGAGTCCCTTGGACTCCTAAGAGTCCCTTGGACTCCTAAGAGTCCCTTGGACTCCTAAGAGTCCCTTGGACTCCTAAGAGTCCCTTGGACTCCTAAGAGTCCCTTGGACTCCTAAGAGTCCCTTGGACTCCTAAGAGTCCCTTGGACACCTAAGAGTCCCTTGGACTCCTAAGAGTCTTAGGAGTCCTTAGAGTCCCTTGGAGGGACTCTTTGGAGTCCAAGGGATTCTTAGGAGTCCAAGGGACTCTTAGGAGTCCAAGGAGTCTCTTTGGAGTCTCTTTGGAGTTCAAGGGAGTCTATGGGACTCATAGGAGTTCACGGGACTCTTAGGAATTCATGGGACTCTTAGGAGTTCATGGGACTCTTAGGAGTTCATGGGACTCTTCGGAGTCCAATGAGACTGTTGGAGATCCACGTGACTCTAAGAAGTCCATACGACTCTTAGAACATACGACTCAAGAGTTCATTGACCCTTGGAAGTCCATAAGACTCTTAGAACTCCATGCGAATCTTAGAAGTTCATGCGACTCTTAGGAGTCCATGCGATTCTTTGCAATCCATAAGACTCGTATGAGTCAATCCATGGTACTCTAACAAGTCGCAGAGACCTTTTGTAGTGCGTGGGACTCTTTGGAGTTCATGGTACTCTTACAAAGCTCTCTTACGAGTCCATAGCATAGGAGTCCACAACACTATTCAGAGTCCATGAGAATGTTTGGGCTAAAAGTGACACTTACGATTTCAAGGCAATCTTAGGATTCTAGAGGGCTCTTAGGAGGTCTGTTGACTCTTAGGGATCCTAGGCACACTTAGTAGGTCTGAGTAGCCTTATGAGTCAAAGAGACTCTTAGTAGTTCTAATAACAATTAGATGTCCCAAACTCTTAGAAATCATTGAGAGTCATGGCGGCCACTGCAGTCATGAGACTTATGGCGAAGGGATTGAGTAAGGGAGTATAATTGAGGCGACAATAAGAAACCTGGAAGGAAGGGTAGAGGTTCCCGATTGAATATCTGAGACGGGACAATCTTGGACTGTCGGGACCCTAGTACTGCCACCTGGAAGATCATTTTAAACGGATGGATCAAAGCTAGCAGACAGAGTGGGCCTGGGGGTCTACATTGAGAACCCAACGACTGAGATCTGTTTAAGACTGTCTGACCATAATACGGTCCTGCAGGCGGAGATGCGGGCGATCACGGAATGCTTGAGGTGGTGTGGTACTAACCCGAGGACATCGAGTGTGAGCATCTTTACGAACAGTAAAATGGCCACAAGGGCAATAACAACCAGGACGTTAAGATCACGAACAATCTTGGAATGATGATGAAGGAGATTAACACCTTTTCTGCCAATGATACAATCCGCATCGTTTGGGTGCCGGGCCATAACGGAGTAAGGGGGAATGAAAGGACAGACGAGGACTGCCTTCAATAAACTTGGTTAACCCGAAGCCTTTCAGGTCGACGCAGGCCGAGTTAAGAGCGTGGGCGACGAATGCGCATGTTACACTGTGGAACAACGAAACAGTCGATAGGAAGACGAAAATTTTATGGGTTGATCCGGATCGTGAGAGGACAAGGCTGTTACTAAAAGCAAGTAAAAAGGAGGTCAATATAGCTTTTGGTATCATAACGGGACACATAGGACTACCAGCTCACTTATGCAAAATCGGTGCGGCAAGTGATAGCAGGTGTAGGGCATGTGGCGTAGATGATGAGACGTTAGAGCTTTTCCTATGTCATCATCCGGCTTTCGCTGTTAAAAAACACCGGCACTTGGGTGGAGGGAGACACATTACCAGACATGAACCATTTGAAGGGCTTGGTTTGGAAAACAATTAAGGACTCCATGTAAGTATCAAGGAATTTCTTACTTAAATTTTCTTGTTCGAGGTTACATTTTTAATATTTAGAGCCGATTACTGGCTAAGGTGTATGTCCATAGTGACATACACACCCTCTTTTCATCCTAACCTCACCTAATCTTGTATTGTTGTAAAGACACTTAGAAATCGTGAAGACGCTTAGGAGTCGTGAATACTCCCAGGAGTCCTATACAATTATTGGCATCCAGGAAACTCCTAGGACTACTAAGATCCCTTGAACTCCTTACACTCCCAAGAGTCTGATAGACTTCTGGGCTATTAAGAGATTTCTGGGTGTCTAAGAGACTTCCAGAAGTCCATAGTATATCGATGAATCTGTGAAATTCCCAGAAGTCCATGGGACTCCCAGGAGTCTAAGAGACTCCGAAGAGTTTAAGTGAGACCCTCACCAAAGCCGAATTGTTAAATAATTATGTCAGTAAGGAACTTCCTTTAATTGATTTTCTATGGCATCTTTGCAAATCAACCAAATGATCCTCAACAGGGAAATGTATTCCACATTCGTTGCTTAAACTTTGTAGTAATACGATCATTAATTGTTTTGAAATCATCCCCATTTGGAAACCGCAAACATTCGTCCTTTCATTGGTTCTTGAAGTTCGAAAAACCAATTACAATTGTACTGCAGTGGTAAGAGGATCATGTTTCAGCTGGAAATGAACAACTTTATGCCCAAGTGAAACACAAAAACTAAATTAAAAAAGTTCATTTAAACACCAGCAGCAATAATTCAAAAGGACAACTGTTGAAGAAAGAGGCCTTTGATGTAAATTTATTCTATAAACAGGAGTAATACACCTCTGACAAGAAAAATACATGTAGTGAGCCTTATGTCCATATGCCTCATTTGCGAAAACCAAAAAGATTAGGAATATAGCACACCTAAAGGCGGGAGGAAGCAACAGAGCCAAATGAGACATGATATCCGGCTATGAGGGTCAAAGGATTCATGCCTATGAGCATATGAGGCAAAATTATTCTGCTGTTCCTATTCTTTCACCAATGCTGAAGACATTTGAGGAGACTAAGATTCCTTTGGATTAAGCTGGAAACTTGAAAGCGGCAGCACTCATTTGTATATAAGAAATCTCTCCTTATAGTTCCAGCATTAACTTAAAATTATTGTATCTCCTTAATTATATGTCGAATAAATCGGAATATTTTTAAATTAAAATTGGGTTTTAATTATTTTTCTTACATTAGTGGCTTTGGCTACAAGAAGAATCTAATACTACTAAATTTTCCATAAACATTCCATTAAAGGACAGGGGATACTTCTCTCATATCAATGTGTGCAGTCCGATTAAAGTTTAAGCTCAATGATAAGAGGCCTCCTTGTTTATGCCGAGTTCGAACGGCGTGCCGCAGAGCGACACTTCTTTGAGGAGAAGTTTTTATATACGGCAAAGTATCTCACAAATGTCGCCAGTATTGGGAGGGGATAACCATTGCTATAAAAAAAGAGGTCCCATATCATTGAGCTTAAAATTAAATCGGACAGCATTCATTGATTCGTAAGAAGTTTGCTCCAGTTCCTTAATGGAATGTTCATGGGCGAATTTGCATTTTGCATTATGGCCTTATCTACAAAACTTAATCAATAAGGCTGTTGGAGGCAAGAGTCAGCGTCAAGTTGTTTTACCAGCATGGGACTCTCATGGCGCTCACATGTAAGATGTATGCAAAAAAATTGACGTTGACTCTTGGTAAGACTCTGACACTCAAATTCACCATATGATCCATACAGAAATCTGCTCAATGACCTTTTCTCAAATCATTCTTATATACCTTTCCTCACCCATCATACACCAAAAAGGCCCTTCAGTGGCCTAAGGAATCCATTCCAAATCTCATTCTCCCATTAACCTCTGCTCTCCTTTGTATTCAATGCATTAACTTTAATGTGTTTGTAATTGTAAACCAAAAAACGATTGTATTCGAAGCACACCAAAGTGCAGATAGACAGACACTACCCAACATTATCCTTGATCACCTAAATGCCAGCTAGCTCAGCATTCCTTATGATTCAGCCAGCACCACCACTTGGCAAAGTTTGTTTTTTCTTCGTTTCGCCACACAAAGGCTGCTCCCTTATTTTGGCTTTCGTTGTCATTCCCAATGGCCTTTGTATGTTCACTCGATCATTTCGTTTGGCTGGGCTCCCCTTCCCAGCGTCTGTATGTGGGGGAACACTTTCAAAAATAGTTTCAAAATGACTTGATTTCTGGTTTTGTTTCTTTCGCAGTTAAACTGTTGTTGCTGTTGTACGATTGTAAGCCAATACTGCACCCTTCCTTTTGTGGTATATGGAAATATTTTTGTATGTCTTTGGAGTCTTGCCTTGGTCTCCTTTTGGGCTGTTGGCAATCACATTCGAAAGGAATGAAAAGTTGAGTTTGTTGTTGTTGAACAACAACAAAAAAAAATCCCCACAGGGTGCTGGTGGATACATAACAAAAGTAGATGATTAGGGCTCAAGTATACCAAAAGGGAGTGGGGACGTTGAGAAGGGATATTCTTGATGCTATTGAAGGTTATCCTTGCCAGCATTCAACTGATCTACAGTACACACTCATAAAGAAAAGCTAATGTGGCCACTTCTAAACAATTGTGGTGAAAAATTTGTTCGCATCGAAAATTCAAAATTTTGATAAAAAAATGCAAAAAAATAAAATGTTAAATTTTAAAGAATTTCGATTATTTTAAGATTCGTCTTCGAATTTCGAACTGCGGAATGCAAGAAAATTTTCTAAATTCGTAAAAATTAAGGAGTTACAGCGTTTTCGATCTGAAAAATGACCTTGAAAATGTTTGACCCAAGAACATCGAATTTTTTGCATTTTTTGGATATCAATTATAAGATTTTGAGCTTGTTTTTCAAGGGAATCAATCGGGAATTGGACTAAACCACATTTTCTTACTACAAACTTCACTTCTGCATACTCAACTCAAAAAAAAATTTCGCATCGAAAATTCGAAATTTTGGAAAGGTTACCCCCTTTGCTAAAAAAATGCCAAAAAAATAAAATGTTAAATTTTAAGGAATTTTGTTTATTTTGCGATTCGTCTTCGAATTTCGAACTAAGGAATGAAAGAAAATTTTCTAAATTCGTAAAAATGAAGGAGTTACAGCGTTTTCGATCTTAAAAATGACCTTGAAAATGTTTGGCCCGAGAACATCGAATTTTTTGCATTTTTTGGATATCAATTATGCGATTTTGAGCTTGTTTTTTAACGAAACCAATCGGGAATTGGACTAAACCACATTTTCTTACTACAAACTTCACTTCTGCATACTCAACTCAAAAAAAAATTTCGCATCGAAAATTCAAAATTTTGGTAAGGTTACCCCCTTTGCTAAAAAAATGCCAAAAAAATAAAATGTAAAATTTTAAGGAATTTTGTTTATTTTGCGATTCGTATTCGAATTTCGCACTGCGGAATGCAAGAAAATTTTCTAAATTTGTAAAAATGAAGGAGTTACAGCGTTTTCGATCTTAAAAATGACCTTGAAAATGTTTGACCCAAGAACATCGAATTTTTTCCATTTTTTGGATATCAATTATGCGATTTTGAGCTTGTTTTTTGAAGGAATCAATCGGGTATTGGACTAAACCACATTTTCTTGCTACAAACTTCACTTCTGCATACTCAACTCAAAAAAAAATTTCGCATCGAAAATTCAAAATTTTGGTAAGGTTACCCCCTTTGCTAAAAAAAAGTTCAAAATAATACAATGTTAAATTTTAAGGAATTTTGTTTATTTTGCGATTCGTCTTCGAATTTCGAACTGCGGAATGCAAGAAAATTTTCTAAATTCGTAAAAATGAAGGAGTTACAGCGTTTTCGATCTTAAAAATGACCTTGAAAATGTTTGACCCAAGAACATCGAATTTTTTGCATTTTTTGGATATCAATTATGCGATTTTGAGCTTGTTTTTTGAAGGAATCAATCGGGTATTGGACTAAACCACATTTTCTTGCTACAAACTTCACTTCTGCATACTCAACTCAAAAAAAAATTTCGCATCGAAAATTCAAAATTTTGGTAAGGTTACCCCCTTTGCTAAAAAAATGCCAAAAAAATAAAATGTAAAATTTTAAGGAATTTTGTTTATTTTGCGATTCGTATTCGAATTTCGCACTGCGGAATGCAAGAAAATTTTCTAAATTTGTAAAAATGAAGGAGTTACAGCGTTTTCGATCTTAAAAATGACCTTGAAAATGTTTGACCCAAGAACATCGAATTTTTTCCATTTTTTGGATATCAATTATGCGATTTTGAGCTTGTTTTTTGAAGGAATCAATCGGGTATTGGACTAAACCACATTTTCTTGCTACAAACTTCACTTCTGCATACTCAACTCAAAAAAAAATTTCGCATCGAAAATTCAAAATTTTGGTAAAAAAAAGTTCAAAATAATACAATGTTAAATTTTAAGGAATTTTGTTTATTTTGCGATTCGTCTTCGAATTTCGAACTGCGGAATGCAAGAAAATTTTCTAAATTCGTAAAAATGAAGGAGTTACAGCGTTTTCGATCTTAAAAATGACCTTGAAAATGTTTGGCCCAAGAACATCGAATTTTTTGCATTTTTTGGATATCAATTATGCGATTTTGAGCTTGTTTTTTAAAGAAATCAATCGGGAATTGGACTAAACCACATTTTCTTACTACAAACTTCACTTCTGCATACTCAACTCAAAAAAAAATTTCGCATCGAAAATTCAAAATTTTGGTAAGGTTACCCCCTTTGCTAAAAAAATGCCAAAAAAATAAAATGTTAAATTTTAAGTAATTTTGCTTATTTTGCGATTCGTATTCGAATTTCGAACTGCGGAATGCAAGAAAATTTTCAAAATTCGTAAAAATGAAGGAGTTACAGCGTTTTCGATCTTAAAAATGACCTTGAAAATGTTTGGCCCAAGAACATCGAATTTTTTGGATATCAATTATCCGATTTGAGCTTGTTTTTTAAGGGAATCAATCGGGATTTGGACTAAACCACATTTTCTTGCTACAAACTTCACTTTTGCATACACAACTCAAAAAAAAATTTCGCATCGAAAATTCAAAATTTTGGTAAGGTTACCCCCTTTGCTAAAAAAATGCCAAAAAAATTAAATGTTAAATTTAAAAGAATTTTGTTTATTTTGCGATTCGTCTACGAATTTCGAACTGCGGAATGCAAGACAATTTTCTAAATTCGTAAAAATGAAGGAGTTACAGCGCTTTCGATCTTAAAAATGACCTTGAAAATGTTTGGCCCAAGAACATCGAATTTTTTGCATTTTTTGGATATCAATTATGCGATTTTGAGCTTGTTTTTTAAGGGAATCAATCGGGAATTGGACTAAACCACATTTTCTTGCTACAAACTTCACTTCTGCATACTCAACTCAAAAAAAAATTTCGCATCGAAAATTCAAAATTTTGGTAGGTTACCCCCTTTGCTAAAAAAATGCCAAAAAAATAAAATGATAAATTTTAAGGAATTTTGTTTATTTTGCGATTCGTATTCGAATTTCGCACTGCGGAATGCAAGAAAATTTTCTAAATTTGTAAAAATGAAGGAGTTACAGCGTTTTCGATCTTAAAAATGACCTTGAAAATGTTTGACCCAAGAACATCGAATTTTTTGCATTTTTTGGATATCAATTATGCGATTTTGAGCTTGATTTTTAAGGGAATCAATCGGGAATTGGAATAAACCACATTTTCTTACTACAAACTTCACTTCTGCATACATAACTCAAAAAAAAATTTCGCATCGAAAATTCAAAATTTTGGTAAGGTTACCCCCTTTGCTAAAAAAATGCCGAAAAAATAAAATGTAAAATATTAAAGAATTTTGTTTATTTTGCGATTCGTCTTCGAATTTCGAACTGCGGAATGCGAGAAAATTTTCTAAATTCGTAAAAATGAAGGAGTTACAGCGTTTTCGATCTTAAAAATGACCTTGAAAATGTTTGGCCCAAGAACATCGAATTTTTTGCATTTTTTGGATATCAATTATGCGATTTTGAGCTTGTTTTTTAAGGGAATCAATCGGGAATTGGACTAAACCACATTTTCTTGCTACAAACTTCACTTCTGCATACACAGCTCAAAAAAAAATTTCGCATCGAAAATTCTAAATTTTGGTAAGGTTACCCCCTTTGCTAAAAAAAATGCCAAAAAATAAAATGTTAAATTTTAAGGAATTTTGTTTATTTTACGATTCGTATTCGAATTTCGAACTGCGGAATGCAAGAAAAGTTTCTAAATTCGTAAAAATGAAGGATTTACAGCGTTTTCGATCTTAAAAATGACCTTGAAAATGTTTGGCCCAAGAACATCGAATTTTTTGCATTTTTTGGATATCAATTATGAGATTTTGAGCTTGTTTTTTAAGGGAATCAATCGGGAATTGGACTAAACCACATTTTCTTGCTACAAACTTCACTTCTGCATACACAACTCAAAAAAAATTTTCGCATCGAAATTTCAAAATGTTGGAAAGGTTACCCCCTTTGCTAAAAAAATGCCAAAAAATAAAATGTTAAATTTTAAGTAATTTTGCTTATTTTACGATTCGTATTCGAATTTCGAACTGCGGAATGCAAGAAAATTTTCTAAATTCGTAAAAATGAAGGAGTTACAGCGTTTTCGATCTTAAAAATGACCTTGAAAATGTTTGGCCCAAGAACATCGAATTTTTTGCATTTTTTGGATATCAATTATGCGATTTTGAGCTTCTTTTTTAAGGGAATCAATCGGGAATTGGACTAAACCACATTTTCTTACTACAAACTTCACTTCTGCATACTCAACTCAAAAAAAAATTTCGCATCGAAAATTCAAAATTTTGGTAAGGTTACCCCCTTTGCTAAAAAAAATGCCAAAAAAATAAAATGTTGAATTTTAAAGAATTTTGCTTATTTTGCGATTCGTATTCGAATTTCGAACTGCGGAATGCAAGAAAATTTTCAAAATTCGTAAAAATGAAGGAGTTACAGCGTTTTCGATCTTAAAAATGACCTTGAAAATGTTTGGCCCAAGAACATCGAATTTTTTGCATTTTTTGGATATCAATTATGCGATTTTGAGCTTGTTTTTTAAGGGAATCAATCGGGAATTGGACTAAACCACATTTTCTTGCTACAAACTTCACTTCTGCATGCTCAACTCAAAAAAAAATTTCGCATCGAAAATTCAAAATTTTGGTAAGGTTACCCCCTTTGCTAAAAAAATGCCAAAAAAATAAAATGTTAAATTTTAAGGAATTTTGCTTATATTGCGATTAGTCTTCGAATTTCGAACTGCGGAATGCAAGAAAATTTTCTAAATTCGTAAAAATGAAGGATTTACAGCGTTTTCGATCTTAAAAATGACCTTGAAAATGTTTGACCCAAGAACATCGAATTTTTTGCATTTTTTGGATATCAATTATGCGATTTTGAGCTTGTTTTTTAAAGTAATCAATCGGGAATTGGACTAAACCACATTTTCTTGCTACAAACTTCACTTCTGCATACTCAACTCAAAAAAAAATTTCGCATCGAAAATTCAAAATTTTGCTAAAAAAATGCCAAAAAAATAAAATGTTAAATTTTAAGGAATTTTGTTTATTTTGCGATTCGTCTTCGAATTTCGAACTGCGGAATGCAAGAAAATTTTCAAAATTCGTAAAAATGAAGGAGTTACAGCGTTTTCGATCTTAAAAATTACCTTGAAAATGTTTGGCCCAAGAACATCGAATTTTTTGCATTTTTTGGATATCAATTATGCGATTTTGAGCTTGTTTTTTAAAGAAATCAATCGGAAATTGGACTAAACCACATTTTCTTGCTACAAACTTCACTTTTGCATACACAACTCAAAAAAAAATTTCGCATCGAAAATTCAAAATTTTGGTAAGGTTACCCCCTTTGCTAAAAAATGCCAAAAAATAAAATGTAAAATTTTAAAGAATTTTGTTTATTTTGCGATTCGTCTTCGAATTTCGAACTGCGGAATGCAAGAAAATTTTCTAAATTCGTAAAAATGAAGGAGTTACAGCGTTTTCGATCTTAAAAATGACCTTGAAAATGTTTGACCCAAGAACATCGAATTTTTTGCATTTTTTGGATATCAATTATGCGATTTTGAGCTTGTTTTTTGAAGGAATCAATCGGGTATTGGACTAAACCACATTTTCTTGCTACAAACTTCACTTCTGCATACTCAACTCAAAAAAAAATTTCGCATCGAAAATTCAAAATTTTGGTAAGGTTACCCCCTTTGCTAAAAAAATGCCAAAAAAATAAAATGTAAAATTTTAAGGAATTTTGTTTATTTTGCGATTCGTATTCGAATTTCGCACTGCGGAATGCAAGAAAATTTTCTAAATTTGTAAAAATGAAGGAGTTACAGCGTTTTCGATCTTAAAAATGACCTTGAAAATGTTTGACCCAAGAACATCGAATTTTTTCCATTTTTTGGATATCAATTATGCGATTTTGAGCTCGTTTTTTGAAGGAATCAATCGGGTATTGGACTAAACCACATTTTCTTGCTACAAACTTCACTTCTGCATACTCAACTCAAAAAAAAATTTCGCATCGAAAATTCAAAATTTTGGTAAGGTTACCCCCTTTGCTAAAAAAATGCCAAAAAAAATAAAATGTAAAATTTTAAGGAATTTTGTTTATTTTGCGATTCGTATTCGAATTTCGCACTGCGGAATGCAAGAAAATTTTCTAAATTTGTAAAAATGAAGGAGTTACAGCGTTTTCGATCTTAAAAATGACCTTGAAAATGTTTGACCCAAGAACATCGAATTTTTTGCATTTTTTGGATATCAATTATAAGATTTTGAGCTTGTTTTTTAAAGGAATCAATCGGGAATTGGACTAAACCACATTTTCTTGCTACAAACTTCACTTCTGCATACTGAACTCAAAAAAAAATTTCGCATCGAAAATTCAAAATTTTGGTAAGGTTACCCCCTTTGCTAAAAAAAAGTTCAAAATAATACAATGTTAAATTTTAAGGAATTTTGTTTATTTTGCGATTCGTCTTCGAATTTCGAACTGCGGAATGCAAGAAAATTTTCTAAATTCGTAAAAATGAAGGAGTTACAGCGTTTTCGATCTTAAAAATGACCTTGAAAATGTTTGGCCCAAGAACATCGAATTTTTTGCATTTTTTGGATATCAATTATGCGATTTTGAGCTTGTTTTTTAAAGAAATCAATCAGGAATTGGACTAAACCACATTTTCTTACTACAAACTTCACTTCTGCATACTCAACTCAAAAAAAAATTTCGCATCGAAAATTCAAAATTTTGGTAAGGTTACCCCCTTTGCTAAAAAAATGCCAAAAAAATAAAATGTTAAATTTTAAGTAATTTTGCTTATTTTGCGATTCGTATTCGAATTTCGAACTGCGGAATGCAAGAAAATTTTCAAAATTCGTAAAAATGAAGGAGTTACAGCGTTTTCGATCTTAAAAATGACCTTGAAAATGTTTGGCCCAAGAACATCGAATTTTTTGCATTTTTTGGATATCAATTATGCGATTTTGAGCTTGTTTTTTAAGGGAATCAATCGGGAATTGGACTAAACCACATTTTCTTGCTACAAACTTCACTTCTGCATACTCAACTCAAAAAAAAAATTTCGCATCGAAAATTAAAAATTTTGGTAAGGTTACCCCCTTTTCTAAAAAAGTTCAAAAAAATAAAATGTTAAATTTTAAAGAATTTTGTTTATTTTGCGATTCTTCTTCTTTGGAACCATCAAATCGAAATTTCCTTGCATTAAATGTTAAAATAACCTGTGTCGAACAATCACAGTACAGTTTCACATCATTTCCCGGCATTGGAATTTTCTTGAGGACTTGGGGTTTTCATATCCACCACCGAAGGATGGGGGTGTATTTATTTTGTCTTAGCGTTTGCAACATACTGAAATATCCATTTCCGACACTATAAAGTACATTCGAATCGCATAACCGTAAAACGCTTTAGTGAAAAATTCCGCTTAAGTGAAACTTTTTGGAAAGAACCATAAAGTTTTGTCATTATTCAATGCAATTAAATTCGCTTAACTGAAAATACCGTTTAACTGACAAAGTCGGTCAATAATTTGGACCCAATTTGCGATGACTCGGCCACACATAACAGCCGAAACGGTCGCTTTTTCCCATTCAACGTTAGCCCTGAGTTTTTTCATCTGCTTGTTGGCATAGACCCTTGACTTGACGTAGCCCCAAACAAAATAGTCTAGAGGTGTCACTCGACTGGGCCATTTCTTGCGACAATCAAGCTCATATGATATGGACCTGGACATATTGTCCAGGTCCATATCTTCCAATTCAGGCCAAAAATAATCAGTGACCATGGAGCGGTAGCTTTACCCATTTACGGTTACATGATGATTGGCACCATCGACGAAGAAGTATGGCCCAATGACGCCGCCAGCATGCAAACCACACCAAACTGTTATACCTTCCATCATAGGATGGGGGTATACTAATTTCGTCATTCTTTTTGTAACACCTCGAAATATGCCTCTGAGACCCCATAAAGTATATATGTTCCAGATCGTCATGTCATTTTAAGTCGATCTAGCCATGTCCGTCCATCTGTCCGCCCGTCCGTCTGTCTGTCAAAAGCACGCTAACTTTCGAAGGAGTAAAGCTAGCCGCTTGAAATTTTGCACAAATACTTTTTATTAGTGTAGGTCGGTTGGGAGGGTAAATGGGCCAAATCGGTCCATGTTTTGATATAGCTGCCATATAAAACGAACTTGAGTCTTGACTTCTTGAGCCTCTAGAGGGCGCAATTCTCCTCCGATTTGAATGAAAATTTGCACGTTGTGTTTTGGTATCACTTCCAATAACTGTGTTAAGTATGATTCAAATCGGTTCATAATCTGGTATAGCTGCCATATAAACCGATCTGGGGTCTTGACTTCTTGAGCCTCTAGGGGGCGCAATTCTCCTCCGATTTGAATGAAATTCTGCACGTAGTGTTTTGGTATCACTTCCGATAACTGTGTTTAGTATGATTCAAGTCGGTTCATAATCTGGTATAGCTGTCATATAAACCGATCTGGGGTCTTGACTTCTTGAGCCTCTAGGGGGCGCATTTTTCATCCGATTTGGCGGAAATTTTGTACAACGGCTTCTCTCATGACCTTCAACATACGTGTCTAATACGGTCTGAACCGATCACTAGCTTGATACAGCTCCCATATAAAACCATCTCCCGATATCGGTAGTATATTTATTTACGATTTGCAGGCGTTGTTCGTTCGTGAGATGAAAATGTTGAGTTTACTGAACAAAATTGACAAGCACAGTTCGATGATTAGTGTAAGGCGTTCACAAAGAAAATTCAAAGTTGTGAAGTCCCTATTGGAAACTCGTTTATTTGGGAGTTGAGCCCCATAAAAACCCCATCTAAATCCTAACAAAAAGAAGTGATAAAAGGAAACCAATCAAAACCTGTTGCACCACTAATTTCGTTACTTTTCCATTTTTCCTATAAAAGAAAGCAAAATTATATTTTTCATCCTATATAGATAACCAGGTGTTTCTTGTTTGAATTTCCCATCGTATCTTTAGTTGAGTGAAAGTAGAGGGGGGCAAAAGGATAATTGATAAAGCAAACACGCACACACATACATACATGGACTGGTAACAAATAATCATCCAACTACCAAACATTTCAAGGATAATAAAGAAATTTGAGGGACAAGGATCCCAAAAGCATTGCAGCATATTATTGTCATCCTTAAGATTCGTAGCGTCATGGCTATAAATAAATATCCTTTTGCGCAACTGCGACGCTTTAGTCCTTGATTACAAACATAAAGGATTTATTTTATATGCTCTCTTCTTCCAATGACTGCTGTGGCTGCAGCAATGATTTGAAAATATACGTTACAAAAATTGTAAATGGTGATGAAGAGAGGGAGGGTGAGGGAGATGCAAATAGTCTGGTGGATATAAGGAATAGGATTGCCATATTTATTTATTACTAGCTGAACCGGGGTCCGCTCTGATTACCTTGAAATGTTCACAGATTGTGTTGATTGGTCTGTAAGGAAACATAGGCTATATAATTTTTTGATATCGGGAGGGGGGCGGACCCTCCCCCTTACCCTAAAAGTACTACCCAAAAATAAACGTGGACCGATTGGGACAATATGGGATTCATATGAAAGGTATTCAAGAGTAGAGTACGAATTTCATAATAAAAGTTGGGTCCAAGTATCTGAGGGGCCGCCCCAGGTCCAAAACCCCTTAAAATAGGTTTATTTGACGATCATGACAATATGGGACTCAAATGAAAGGTATTCGGGAGTAGATTGCGAATATGGTCAGGAAGTAGGGATAGGCTTTATAATTTCTTGATAAGGGAAGGGGGCGGACCCTCCACCGTTTCCCCAAAAACACCACCCAAAATCAAAAGTGGACCGAAAGCAACAACATGGGTATCAAATGAAAAGTATGCGGGAGTAGATAACCAGTCTGGCATACAAATTCATGTCGAAGTATAGGGGGTCACTCCACCCCCACAAAAACGCCCAAAATGGGCACATTAGCCAAACACGGATATATGGAACTCCTTCCGTATAGACCGTAAAACGACAGAACCGATTTTCTCGAAATTTTCGCTTTTTGAGAAGGTTGGTCTGGAAAGAAACATAGGCTATATAATTTTTCAGTCTCGGAAGGGGGACGGACCCTCCCCCTTATGCCAAAAACACAAACCAAAATCAAAAGTGGACCGATCGGGACAATATAGATATCAAATGAAAGGTATTGGAGAGTAGAATGCTAATATGGTATTAAAATTTCTAAGTCTAAGTACCCATTGGGCCGCCCCAACCCCAAAACTCCCCCAAATAGTCATATTGGATGTTAATTCCAATGTGGGGCTCAAATGAGAGATATTCGGGAGTAGATTTCGAATTTGGCATACAAAATCAGATCGGAGTATAGGGGGTCACGCCACTCCTCAAAAACTCCATTAGACCCATTATGACTATATGATACTTGGCTGAACCGATTTTCTTAAAATTTCCATAGATTGTGTACGTTTGTCTGGAAGGAAACATAGGCTATATAATTTTTAGATATCGGGTGGAGGCGGACCCTCCCCCTTACCCCAAAAAACGCCACCCATATACGAAAGAGGTCCAATGGGCACAATAAGAGTATGTAATGAAAGGTATTGGAGACCAGAACAAGAATATAGTATTAAAATATAGGTCCAAGTACCCAGCGGGTCGCCCTTAACCCCAAAAACTCCTCTAAACAGATATATTGGAAGTTCATATCAATATGGGATTCAAATGAAAAATATTAGCCAGTAGATTACAAATATGGCATAAAACATTAAGTCCAAGTAATGTTAGGTCGTCCACCCCCAAATACCCCCAAATGGGCATATAAGCCGACCATGGCTATATGGGACTCAAATGAAAGGTATTAGGGTGGAGATTATGAATATGACATTAAAATTTGCGTTCAAATCTAGGTGGCGCTTTTTCTTGACCCATTATGACAATATGGGACTCAAATGAAAGATATTTGAGAGTAGTAAACGAATTTGATTTCCAATTCTAGAGCCAAATGTTTTGGGGTAAGCCCTAAAGCATCCCCTAAACTGAACTTCATTTCCCTTGGGAATAAAGAATGAACTTAATAACCATATTTGAGTCAAAATGTCTGAGGTGGCATCCCTTCCCTAATGAGAAAGTTACCCTAAGGAAGAACATTACCCCCAGGAACCGAGAAGGGGCAAATTCTCACACATTAATGAGTGTTTTCCGATTCAAGTTTAGACTCAATGATAAGGGACCTTTTTTTATAGCCGAGTCCGAACGGCGTCCCGCAGTGCGACACCTCTTTGGGGGAAAATTTTTAAATGACCATGCATGGCATTATACCTCGCAAACACCGCTTTGTCCGATGTTCTCGCAAGGATTTGAACGTGTTCAGCGTCATAGGCTACAATGGCACGAATTCGATATCCACATTCAGGGCGAAGTGTCCCCACCCTAAAAAGATTTAGGGATGTTTTCGTGGATGAGGTGGTTCCCCAGACACCTAGCCCTGAAAAAATATCAGCATCGTGCTCTACTCTCAAATATCATTTATATAAACCCCATTTTGCTATTGGTTTAAGGGGAGTTCATGGGATGAGGCGTCCCCCAAACTTTTGGCCCCAAAATTGTTTATCAAAATCGCATTCTACTCCAAAATACCTTTCATTTGAGCCACATATTGGCTTGGTGGGTAAATTTTTACCCTTTGGGGTGGTTGGGGACGATGCCCCAAATACATGGTCCCGCATTTGGATATTCGTCTTCTACTCCCAAATACCTTCATTTGAGCCCCCATATTACGATGGTTAGTAAATAATTTCTGTTTGTGAGGTATTTTGAGAATCAGTAGACCCCCAGAAAATTGGTCCCAAGAGTGGGTATCAGTTTCGTGCTCTACTCCCCAATACCTTTCACTTGAGCCGCACACTGACATGATCGGTAAATAGTTGGTCCCGAATCTTGATATCAGATTCCTGGTCTACTCCCAAAGACCTTTCATTTGAGCCCCATAATTCCATAGTCGCCAAGCATGACCGGTTTGGAGGGTGTTTGGGGGGATGGGGCATCCACTCAGTGACTAGGCCTCGAAAATGTATATCAGATTCGTGTTCTACTCCAAGATACCTCTTTTTCGAGTCCCATATTGCAATGGTCAGCAAATAGTTCCTATTTGGGTTGTGTTATGGTGGTGGGGTGGTCCCATAAACACTTTTCCCGAATATTGACATCAGATTCTTGCTTTACTCCCAAACACGTTTCATTTGAGCCCCATATTGATATGGTCGAAAATTAGTCCTATTTGGGGGGTGTTTTTGAGAAGGGGTGGACCCCCAGATACTTGGTCCCACATTTGGATATCAGATTCGTATTTTACACACAAATACCTTTCATTTAAGCCCCATATTGCCATGGTCGGTAAATATGCCCGATTTAGGGAAGTTTTGGGGGTTGGGGTGGTCCCCTAGAAACTTGGTCCCACATTTGAATATCAGATTCGTATTCTACTCGCCAAAACCTTTCATTTGAGTCACATGTCGCCATGGTCGGTAAATATGTCCGATTTACGGGAGTTTTTAGGGTTGGGGTGGTCCCCCAGAAACTTGGTCCCACATTTGAATATCAGATTCGTATTCTACCCGCCAAAACCTTTCATTTGAGTCCCATATTGCCATGGTCGGTAAATATGTCCGATTTATGGGAGTTTTGGGGGTTGGGGTGGTCCCCCAGAAACTTGGTCCCACATTTGGATCTCAGATTCGTATTCTACTCGCCAAAACCTTTCATTTGAATCCCATATTGCCGTGATTGGTCTATATATATATTTGGTAGGTTTTGGGGGTGGGGCGGTCCCCCTAGGGTTTTGTGGCTGGGCCGGTCTCCTATCCGAAATTTGGATACCAAATTTTTAATTTAAATTACTATGAGAAAGCACACAAAATTTCGTTTAAATCGCACCACCAATTTCCGAGAACTGATGTTTCTAAAAATTAGGGTAAGGGGAGGGTCCGCCCCCTTCAGATATCAAAAAATGTAGTGCCCCATTTTTACCACGGGATAATTATGCACCATCTGTGAAAATTTCAACAAAATCAGTTCAGTCGTTTTAGTCTTAACCCACCACCATAGGATGGGGTATACTAATTTTGTCATCCCGGTTGTAACGAAATATTGATCTAGGACCCCGTAAACATTCTGAGTTGAACTAGCCATGTCCGTCTGTCCGTCCGTCTGTCAAAATCACGATAGCGGCGGAACTCGCAAAGCTAGCCGTTTGAAATTTTGCACAGATACTTGATATTGATGTAGGACATTGGAGATTGCAAATGGGCCATATCGGTTCAGATTTAGATATAGCTCCCATATGAACCGATTTCCCGATTTGACTGCTTGAGCCTCTGGAAGCCGCGATTTTCATCCGATTTGGCTGAAATTTTGCATGCGTTGTTCTGTCATGATTTCCAACAATGTGCCAAGTACAGTCAAAATTTGTCAAGAACCTGATATAGCTTCCATATAAACCGATCCCCCGTTTTGACTCTTTGAGCCCCTGGAAGCCGAAATTTTCATCCAATATGGCTGAGATTTTGCATGCGGTGTTGTGTTATGACTTTCAACAAATGTGCTAAGTACAGTCCAAATCGGTTAAGAACCTGATATAGCTCTCATATAAACCGATCCCCTGATTTGACTTCTTGAGCCCCTGAAAGCCGAAATTTTTGTACGATTTTCGACAACCATGCCAAGTATGGTCCAAATGGGTCTATAATCTAATATAGTTCCAGGGGCTTCTAGAAAACAAATCAGGAGTTTTCTAGAAGCCCCTGGAAGTCTCAATTTTCATCCGATTTGGGGTACCTTTCCATCTCCTATCGATCTCACACTGTAGGAGTAAAAGGTGCATGGTGCCTTACGGCTGTCATTCATTAAGACTTTTCTGGAAGTTTCGAATCGACCTGGACCATGGACCATGGACCAGCTTGCGGTCTATCGTAGACCTCAGCGATCCCTTGAAATTGATTCCTGTTAGTACTTGAATTCTCTCAAACTCTCTTATAAGTCATCCCGTCCACCATACCACTGCACCATACGTCAGCTTTGGTGTTACATTGGCCGTATACTTCCAGCAGATAGTCCTTGGGCTAAATTCCCTCTTCCTGGCAGAAATATCAGAAAAAATTTTCAGCGGTGGTTATCCCCTCCTAATGCTGGCGACATTTGTGAGGTACTTTGCCATGTAAAAACTTCTCCCCAAAGAGTTGTCACTCTGCGGCACGTCGTTCTAACTCTGCTGTGAAAAGGAGATCCCTTATCATTGAGCTTAAATTTGAATCGGGCAGCAGTCATTGATTTGTGAGAAGTTTGGCCCTGTTCCTTAATGGAATGTTAATGGGCCCATACGTCAGCTTTGGTGTTACATTGACCGTATACCTCCAGCAGATAGTCCTTGGGCCAGCTACCCTCTTCTTGGCAGGAATATCAAAAAATGTCTCAGCAGTGGTTATCCCTTCCGAATGCTGGCGACATTTGTGGGCTACCACGTAAAAACTTCTCCCCAAAGTGTCGCTGCAACTTCCCTCTTCCACAACAGAGAGATTAAACATATGGCAACTCTGTTTGTCATTCACACTAAAAATGAGCAACAGGATTCAACTCATGGTTGGCCTTTTTGTTTGTCTTCTTGCCTTTGTCTGCCATCACCACCACCACCACCACCATCAACAGCTTAAACACCACCACGACCATCCTCATGCTCATGCCCAACGTTCAGAGGACGATGACATACCGCCATCCATGAAAGTTGAAATAATGATTGTGTTTATTTTGTTGCATGGTGGCTGTTGGCTGGCAACTAACAAACATCATTGTGGCATGCAACAGATTGAGTGGGGGGAATTGGTAATGGTCGTTTTGGTAATGGTGCTGCCATGTGGGGGTTGAAACCAAGCAAGCAAACAACAGAGCAGGACAACTTGTCCCTCTGTCTGTGAACAAACGAATAGAAGAAGAAGAAGTCACTGCGCACACTCGTCACTTCTTTGGGAAACCAGTAAAACTTGTTGAACTTCTAGGGTTGGGCGGCAGCCAAGGCTATGGAGTGAGTACGTAGCCCAACAACAACAGCAACAACGTTATCATCAGCAACAGGATAAACATGGAATCTTAATTCGCCTTAGGGCCAATGTTCCCCTTTATGATGTAGCCACCATCAACCGACAGACAGACAGACAGACACTCAATACTTTTCGAGCCACAGGAGCATAAAATCCTTTTAGGATTTTATTTTTAGAAAGTTAAAATAATAACAAATTGACGACAAGCTATAGGGGGTTAAAGGATTTTAATGTCTGTTGAGGGAAGTGGGGGGGGGGGGACTGTTTGATAGACAGCCAAAAGGATTTCTGTTCAATCGGGGATTTATTTAGGGATAGTTTTACTTAACAGTACAGCTGCCTCATAAGTCCTTTAATTTGAAATGTGTGGAACTTAAGAAGCCTCCCTCTTCTGCCTCCCTTGAATGGAGGCAGAAATTACAGAATCATCTAAAGATTCAAAGAGTCAACGAAAAAGAAAATGACATGAACGTCTAAAATGAAAAAAAAAAATGCATGAAGATGAACGCAACACGGATGTACCTATGCCAGAGCTTTTGGCACCCCCGTCGGAACCAGGTCAGGAGACCTGCCAGAGGTACGTTCGCAATTTCACCCAGATCACAGAAGAAACGGCTCCCCAAAGAGGAGAGCCTACGTTCTTGCAGACCCGGACATGAACACAGCTCAAGTGGTCAAGAGTCTCCTCTTCATCTCGTCGAGGCAACTCCTACAGAAGTCGTTGTGCGGTATTCCCATGCGTGCCATCATGCTGCCTATGGCACAGTGTCCCGCTATGACCCCTGTCAAGGTACTCATTGACCTCTTATAAAACATCCACCGAGTTCCACCTCGCCACCGACGCCGCTCTGACCATCCCCTCTACTGTGTTCAGTGGCTCAACAAATGGCACGTAGGCAAGACCAGTGACTGTTCAGCCCGGCGCAGATGAACCCTCCCGGCGCACTGGTCCGTCCTCTCATTTCCTGGAATATCCTCATGGCCAGGAACCCACGTCAGCGTCACATCGTGAGCCCGGAGCCTATCCAGGGACTGCAAACAATCCGCCATGCATCTCGACCTCACCATCCTCGACCCTAAGGCCTTAAGCGCCGCCATACTCTCCACATAAACCCCGAGTTTCGAGAGCGGTAAATCCTCTACCAGAATTTCCCTTGCGGCCACTGCAATGGCACAGACCTCTGCCTGAAAGACCGTTCGCTCGTCCGGCAGTCTTAGAGACATACTGACATTGAGTGCATCAGAGTAGATCCCCAATCCAGTCCCTGAATCCATCTTGTAGCTATCGGTGTAGATCGAGGTCTCATCTTTCTCAAGTACAGCATTCGCCCTGCATTCATCCCTCCCAGGAAATCGAGTCGTGAATGCCCTCAGTCCAGTCGGCACTGATGCCAGGTAGTCGGAGATCCTCCTCAGTCTACCCTCCACATTCATAACGCCCAGAATCCAACTGTGGCCGCAGCCATCCTCCTTCAGCATGTCGAGCTTTCTCAGTTTATGCGCGACCCTGGCGGCACAGCTCCGAATACAGGCCTCAATGGGCTGCATATGGAGCATCGCCTCCAGCTAGTTTGTAACTACTCGAAATGTCGATCTAGCCATGTCCGTCCGTCTGCCTATCCGTCCGTCTGTCTGTCTGTCGAAAGCACTCTAACTTTCGAAGGAATAAAACTAGCCGCTTGAAATTTTGCACAAATACTTCTTATTAGTGTAGGTCAGCTGAGATTGTTAATGGGCCATATCAGTCCATGTTTCGATCTAGCTGCCATATAAACCGATCTTTGATCTTGACTTCTTGAGCCTTCTTCTAGAGTGCGCAATTCTTATCCGATTGGAATGAAATTTTGCACAACGTGTTTTGTTGTGATATCCAACAACTGTCTTAAGTATGGTTCAAATCGGTACATAACCTGATATAGCTGCCATATAAACCGATCTGGGATCTTGACTTCTTGAGCCTCTGGAGTGCGCAATTCTTATCCGATTGGAATGAAATTTTGCACGACGAGTTTTGTTATGATATCCAACAACTGTGTCAAGTCTGGTTCAAATCGGTTCATAACCTGATATAGCTGCCATATAAACCGATCTGGGGACTTGACTTCTTGAGCCGCTAGAGTGCGCAATTCTTATCCGATTGGAATGAAATTTTGCACGAGCTGCTTTGTTATGATATCCAATAACTGTGCCAAGTATGGTTTAAATCGGTACATAACCTGATATAGCTGCCATATATACCGATCTTGGGTCTTGACTTCTTGAGCCTCTGGAGTGCGCAATTCTAATCCGATTGGAATGACATTTTGCACGACGTGTTTTGTATCCAACAACTGTGCCAAGTATGGTTCAAATCGGTTTATAACCTAATATAGCTGCCATATAAACCGATCATGGGTCTTGACTTCTTGAGCCTCCAAAGTGCGCAATTCTTATCCGATTGGAATGAAATTTTGCATGACGTGTTTTGTTATGATGTCCAACAACTGTGCCAAGTATGGTTCAAATCGGTACATAACCTAATATAGCTGCTATATAAACCGATCTTGGGTCTTGACTTCTTCAGCCTATAGAGGGCGCAATTCTTATCCGATTGGAATGAAATTTTGCATGACGTGTTTTGTTATGATATCCAACATCTGTGCCAAGTATGGTTCAAATCGGTTTATAACCTTATATAGCTGCCATATAAACCGATCTTGGGTCTTGACTTCTTGAGCCTCTAGAGGGCGCAATTCCCATCCGATTTGGCTGAAATTTTGCATGACATGTTTTGTTATGATATCCAACAACTGTGTCAAGTCTGGTTCAAATCGGTTCATAACCCGATATAGCTGCCACATAAACCGATCTTGGGTCTTGACTTCTTGAGCCGCTAGAGGTCGCAATTATTATCCGATTTACCTGAAATTTTGCACGACCGATCCTCTCATGACCATCGACATACGTGTTTATAATGGACTGAATCGGTCTATAGCCCGATACAGCTCCCTTATAAATCGATCTCTCTATTTTACTTCTTGAGCCCCCAAAGGGCGCAATTCTTATTCGAATTGGCTGACATTTTTCACAGATCTCCAACATATAATTGTGGTCCAAACCGTACCATATCTTGATATCCCTCTAATAGCAGAGCAAATCGTTTCTTATATCCTTTTTTGCCTAAGAAGAGATGACGGGAAAGAACTCGACAAATGCGATCAATGGTGGAGGGTATATAAGATTCTGATCGACCAAACTTAGCACGCTTTTACTTATTTCATCTTCAGGTGTTTTCCGATAAAACGATGACAGACTGATCAGCCTATAAACCTTCGTCGTGCTGTCGTTAGTTTCTGCCACCCCCCTGACTTCTCTCCATGCCCTCGTTATGTAGGACAATGCCAGGTAATGTCGCCAGGATGATTTTAGCAGGTCTGGCCGATTTAAATGGCTGGATTGTGCGAATCGCCCCAATTACGAGTATATTCTCCATGTCGACAATGTCACCAATGCAACTCCTGTAAGCTTTTCTGGCTACCAAATTCCAGTCTGTGTGGTACTCAAACCTATCCCACACCAAGCTTGAGATTCAACGGGAATTCGGCTATCATTAGGTTTCAGAGAATCGGCGAAAACCCGTCTCCATGAGGCGTTCCCCTTGTCCCCATCCTTCTAACCCAAGTCAGAGCTGATAACACTGCCGCGTATCACATAATCCGTCCACTGAAAGATATTCGGGTGGACGCCCATGCGGTGGAGGTCAGCGACTACCGAACCTATTTACACTTTGGAAAATTCTCCTTCTAATCCAGATAAGGCCCCATTTCCGACACCCCCTGTCGGTTTCAAAGACGTCTCCACTTTGCGAACCATTTCATAGAGTGCCGTCCCCACCAACCAATCTTTGAGGTATGCATGTTGTGCCCCATTGAAGTTCACCGGCATCAATCCTTTTCTAACCTTCAAAAAACCATGAACGAAAACCCGTCTCCATGAGGCGTTCCCCTTGTCCACCTTCTTCTAACCCAATTCAGCGCTCATAACACTGACGCCGCCGTATATCGCTCAGTAGACAATCCGTCCACTGAGAGATATTCGGGTGGACGCCCATGAGGTGATGGTCAGCGACAACCGAACCTATTTACACCTTGGCAAATTCTCCTTCTAATCCAGATAAGGCCCCATTTCCAACACCCCCTGTCGTTTTCAGAGATGTCTCCACTTTTCGAACTGCTTCATAGAGAGCCGTCACCACCTAGCTTATCCTTGAGGTATGCATGTTGTGCCCTATTGAAGTTCACCGGCATCAATCCTTTTCTCACCTTCATAAAAACATGAACGAAAACCCATCTCCATGAGGCGTTCCCCTTGTTCCCATCCTTCTAACCCAATTCAGCGCTCATAACACTGCCGCGTAGCATAAAATCCGTCCACTGAGAGATATTCGGGTGGACGCCCGTGCGGTAAAGGTCAGCGACTACCGAACCTATTTACACTTTGGAAAATTCTCCTTCTAATACAGATAAGGCCCCATTTCCGACACCCCCCGTCGGTTTCAGAGACGTCTCCACTTTGCGAACCATTTCATAGAGTGCCGTCCCCACCTACTTATCCTTGAGGTATGCATGTTGTGCCCGATTGCAGTTCACCGGCATCAATCCTTTTCTCACCTTCAAAAAAACATGAACGAAAACCCGTCTCCATGAGGCGTTCCCCTTGTCCACCTTCTTCTAACCCAATTCAGCACTCATAATACTGCCGCGTAGCATAAAATCCGTCCACTGAGAGATATTCGGGTGGACGCCCATGCGGTAAAGGTCAGGGACTACCGAACCAATTTACACTTTGGAAAATTCTCCATCTAATTCAGATAAGGCCCTATTTCCGACACCCCCTGTCGTTTTCAGAGATGACTCCACTTTTCGAACTGCTTGATAGAGTGCCGTCCCCACCTACTTATCCTTGAGGTATACATGTTGTGCCCCATTTTAAGTTCACCGGCATCAATCCTTTTCTCACCTTCAAAAAACCATGAACGAAAACCCGTCTCCATGAGGCGTTCCCCTTGTCCACCTTATTCTAACCCAATTCAGCGCTCTTAACACTGCGTAGCATAAAATCCATCCACTGAGAAATATTCGGGTGGACGCCCATGCAGTGAAGGTCAGCGACTACCGAACCTATTTACACTTTGGAAAATTCTCCTTCTAATCCAGATAAGGCCCCATTTCCGACACCCCCTCGTCGGTTTCAGAGACGTCTCCACTTTGCGAACCATTTCATAGGGTGCCATCCCCACCAACCAATCTTTGAGGTATGCATGTTGTGCCCCATTGAAGTTCACCGGCATCAATCCATTTCTCACCTTCAAAAAACCATGACAGACTGATGAGCCTTTAATCCTTCGACGTGCTGTGGTTAGGTTCTGCCGCCTCCTTGACCTCTCTACTTGCCCTCGATATGTAGGACAATGCCATATGTAGGCAATATCGTCAGGATGATTCTATTCATTCCTGCTGATTTTAATGGCTGGATTGCGCGCATCACCCCAACCAGGAGCCTATTCTCTTTGTCGACAATGTCACCGATATAATCATCCATAGGTGCAATTCCTGTAGTCTATCCGGGCTACCTGGAAAATGGGTTTCGATAATAGTTCCACTATCTCAAGGGTGCTTTTGGTGGAAGATCCGAAGTTCTCCATCCTCAGAGAACTTGGAGTGCTGGGATCCTTCGAGAGGACTTTGAGCAAACTAAGCAACTTGGAATATTGATGAAAATTGATAAAATGGCAATTTGAACTAAATTTTTTTCTGTTTAGTCTTTGATGAAAAATTTTTATGAGTATTTCACCACTTCTAGCCATTTCTCAAAAATAACTGCCTGGCAGATTTTTCTCACCCCTTTTGTGTCATCTACTCTGGTGGTCCGGTCCTTATCTTCTTTCAGTTAGAATTTCTCAAGGAACTTTTTTATGGATGGAGCGGTGGCTCAACTCTTCACAAATGTTCTAAGGAATTATTTTTATGGTCGTACTATCAAAAAAGAAAGTGCTTCTGCCTTATCTAGAGCAAGCCGCCACTAACAGCTATGATGGTCAGTGTTTGATATTGGCCGAAAAACAGAAGCATTAGAAATGAGTTTGCGTTAGCCATAGGGCAGCACTAGGCGAAGGGGTGAAATATGATGGACTATTGGAAAACTAAGTCTCATAAACTGAGTTTATGACTTTTTCACGGCTTCCAGGTATACCATCTAGGAGTTGCAGGTGTATGCCTTGGATTGAGTTGGAATGCAAGGCTTCACAATTGTGGTTACTTTGAATTTTGGGGGGTTTTTATATTCCAGATTTTTATTTTTAGTGATTACTACTAAATTTCCCATAAACATTCCTCTAAGGAACAAGGGATGCTTCTCTCATATCAATGACTTCAGTCCGCTTAGTGTTTAAGCTCAATGATAAGGGGCCTGCTTTTTATTGCCGAGTCCGCATAGCGACACCATTTGGTAGAGAAGTTTTAACATGGCTGGGTACCTCACAAATGTAGCCAGCATTAGTAAGGGGAAAAATAAAGCTGAAAAATTTTCTGATGTTAAAGCCGGAATTTGAATCCGGGCGTTTGCCATCACAGGCGGAGATGTTAACCACTGTGCCACGGTGACGGGAGGTTTAGGGATCAGGTTGAAGATTTTAGGGTTTTGAATTGTGAATTTGAGAGTGGTATAGGGTATTATAACATGGTGCATTTGTTTGTAACACCCAAAAGGAAGAGAGATAGGCCCATGGATAAGTATGGCGATCGACTCAGAATCACTTTCTGATTCGACTTGTCCTATGTCCGTCTGTCTGTCTGTCTGTCTGTCCGTCGGTCCATTTTCATTTGTGTACAAAGAACAGGTCGCAATTTTCATCCGATTGTCTTAAAATTTGGTACAGACATGTTTTTCGGCCTGAAACCGAAGCCTATTGATATTGAAAAAAATCGGTTTAGATTTGGATATAGCTTCCATATATATACTCGTCCGATTTGCAGTAATATTGCAATAAAATTCTCATATATTAAGCGATTTTCTTCAAATTTGGCAGAAGGGATTGCCTTATGACTTCTAACATTACTGGTGAATTTTATAAAAATCGGTTCAGATTAAGATATAGCTTCCATATATGTATATCGCCCGATTTTCACTCCTGGAGCCATTGCAAGCTGATTTATCGACCAATCTTCCCAAAATTTTGTACAATGCTTTCCACGACAACTACCACAATATCTGATAAATTTGCTCGAAATCAATTCAGTTTTAGATATAGCTCCCATATATATGTTCGTCCGATTTTGAGAAATATTGCAATAAATTGCTCATTTATTAACCGATTCTCTCGAAATTTGGCAGAAGGGATTTTCTTATGACTCCTAACATTACTGGTAAATTTCATAAAAATCGGTTCAGATTTAGATATAGCTGCCATATATGTATATCGCCAGATTTTCACTCCTGGAGCCATTGCAAGCTAATTTATCGACCAATCTTGCCAAAACTTTGCACAACGCTTTCCACGACAACTATCACAATATCTGAGTAGTTTGCTCGAAATCGGTTCAGATTTAGATATAGCTTCCATATATATATTCGTTCGATTTTGAGAAATATTGCAATAAATTGCTCATTTGTTAACCGATTCTTTCGAAATTTGGCAGGAAAGCTTTTCTTATAACTCCTAATAGTAGTGGTGAATTTCAAAGAAATCGGTTCAGATTTAGATATAGCTGCCATATATGTATATCGCCCGATTTTTACTCCAAGAGCCACTGCCAGCGCATTTATTGACCAATCTTGCCAAAATTTTGCACAATGCCTTTTTCGACAACTACCACAATATCTGAGAAATTTGCTCGAAATCGGTTCAGATTTGGATATAGCTCCCATATATATGTTCTTCAGATTTTGAGAAATATTGCAATAAAGTGCTCATTTGTTAGCCGATTGTCTCGAAATTTGGCAGAAGGGAATTTCGTATGATTCCCAATAGTAGTGGTGAATTTTATAGAAATCGGTTCAGATTTAGATATAGCTGCCCTATATGTATATCACCCGATTTTCACTCCAAGAGCCACTGCCAGCGCATTTATTGACCAATCTTGCCAAAACTTTGCACAACGCTTTCCTCGATCACTACCACAATATCCTAAAAGTTTGCTCGAAATCGGCTCATTTTTAGATATAGCGTCCATATATATGTTCGTCTGATTTCGAGAAATATTGCAATAAAGTGCTCATTTAGTGACCGATTCTCTCGAAATTTCGCATGAAAGATTTTCTTGTGACTCCTAATAGTACTGGTGAATTTCATAGAAATCGGATTAGATTTAGATATAGCTGCCATATATGTATATTACCCGATTTTCACTCCTGGAGCCATTGCAAGCTGATTTATCGACCAATCTTCCCAAAATTTTGTACAACGCTTTCCTCGACAATTATCACAATATTTGAGAAGTTTGCTCGAAATCGGCTCAGATTTAGATATAGCTTCCATATATATGTTCGTCCGATTTCGAGAAATATTGATGTAAAGTGCTCATTTATTAACCGATGCTCTTAATATTTGGCAGGAAAGATTTTCTGTTGACCCTCAATATTATTGTTGAGTTTCAAGGAAATCGGTTCAGATTTAGATATAGCTCCCATATATATATTCGTCCGATTTTGAGAAATATTGCAATAAATTGCTCATTTGTTAACCGATTCTCTCCAAATTTGGCAGAAGGGATTTTCTTATGACTCCCAACATTACTGGTGAATTTCATAAAAATCGGTTCAGATTTAGATATAGCTGCTATATATGTATATTACCCGATTTTCACTCCTGGACCCATTGCAAGCTCATTTATTGACCAATATATATGTATATCGCCCGATTTTCACTCCAAGAGCCACTGCAATCGCATTTATTGACCCATCTTGCCAAAACTTTGCACAACGCTTTCCTCGATCACTACCACAATATTTGAGAAGTTTGCTCGAAATCGGTTCAGTTTTAGATATAGCTTCCATATATATGTTCGTCCGATTTTGAGAAATATTGCAATAAAGTGCTAATTTGTTAAACGATTGTCTCGAAATTTGGCAGAAGGGATTTTCTTATGACTCCCAACATTACTGGAGAATTTCTTAAAAATCGGTTCAGATTTATATATAGCTGCTATATATGTATATCGCCCGATTTTCACTCCAAGAGCCACTGCAATCGCATTTATTGATCATCTTGCCAAAACTTTGCACAACGCTTTCCTCGATCACTACCACAATATTTGAGAAGTTTGCTCGAAATCGGTTCAGATTTGGATATAGCTCCCATATATATGTTCGTCTGATTTTGAGAAATATTGCAATAAAGTGCTCATTTACTAACCGATTCTCTCGAAATTTGGCAGGAAAGATTTTCTTATGACTCCTAACAGTAGTGGTGAATTTCATAGAAATCGGTTCAGATTTAGATATAGCTGCCATATATGTATATCGCCCGATTTTTACTCCAAGAGCCACTGCCAGCGCATTTATTGGTCAATATTGCCAAAATTTTGCACAACGCTTTCCTCGACAATTACCACAATATTTGAGAAGTTTGCTCGAAATCGGTTCAGATTTGGATATAGCTGTTATATATATGTTGGTCCGATTTTGAGAAATATTGCAATAAATTGCTCATTTATTAACCGATTCTCTCGAAATTTGGCAGAAGGGAATTTCGTATGATTCCCAATAGTAGTGGTAAATTTTATAGAAATCGGTTCAGATTTAGATATAGCTGCCCCATATGTATATCACCCGATTTTCACTCCAAGAGCCACTGCAATCGCATTTATTGACCAATCTTGCCAAAACTTTGCACAATGCTTTCCTTGACAACTACCACAATATCTGAGAAGTTTGCTCCAAATCGGTTCAGATTTAGATATAGCTTCCATATATATGTTGGTCCGATTTTGAGAAATATTGCAATAAAGTGCTAATTTGTTAAACGATTGTCTCGAAATTTGGCAGAAGGGATTGCCTTATGACTCCAAATAGTAGTGGTGAATTTCATAGAAATCGGTTCAGATTTAGATATAGCTGCCATATATGTATATCGCCCGATTTTCACTCCAAGAGCCACTGCCAGCGCATTTATTGGCCAATAATGCCAAAATTTCGCACAATGCTTGCCTCGACGACTACCACACTATCTGAGAAGCTTGCTCCAAATCGGTTCAGATTTAGATATAGCTCTCATATATATATGTCCGTCCGATTTTGAGAAATATTGCAATAAATTGCTCATTTGTTAACCGATTCTTTCGAAATTTGGCAGGAAAGATTTTCTTAGAACTCCTAATAGTAGTGGTGAATTTCAAAGAAATCGGTTCAGATTTAGATATAGCTGCCCTATATGTATATCACCCGATTTTCACTCCAAGAGCCACTGCCAGCGCATTTATTGACCAATCGTGCCAAAATTTTGTACAACGCTTTCCTCGACAACTACCACAATATCTGATAAATTTGCTCGAAATCGATTCAGTTTTAGATATAGCTCCCATATATATATTCGTCCGATTTTGAGAAATATTGCAATAAATTGCTCATTTATTAACCGATTCTCTCGAAATTTGGCAGAAGGGATTTTCTTATGACTCCCAACATTACTGGTGAATTTCTTAAAAATCGGTTCAGATTTAGATATAGCTGCCATATATGTATATCGCCCGATTTTCACTCCAAGAGCCACTGCCAGCGCATTTATTGACCAATCTTGCCAAAATTTTGTGCAACGCTTTCTTCGGCCGCTATCAAAATATCATGCTCCAAATCGGTTCAGATTTAGATATAGCTCCCATATAGGTCCATCAAAATTCGTTCACAATTGGCTCCCATTTTACACTCGGCACCGCCCGACTTTTGCCTTTCCTTACAGGTTAAGTTTCGATTTTGCATATCGGATTTGAAGTCAACAAAAGCTTTTTACAAATTTCAATTTTTGTTCTTTCTTCTCCATTTTTTTGGAGTTTCTTTATGACATTGCCACAAAAAATTTCCCATAAAAATAGTTTCACCCAGACAAATGTTTCTACATATGGCTACACTTCCAAGGAATTTTATGAACATGAATGGATGAATGGTACCCTATATTGGCAGGGCTGGTCCTCAGAGTGGCAGAAGAGCACCGAAACATCTTGAATTAATTGCTTTCGCACACATTTCAAATGCATTTCATGTCATTTCGTTTAATGGATTTTTGTTCATCCTTGTGTTATCAAATGGGGAAGGGCTGATGGGGGTAAACGGCCAAGCAACCACTTGGAGGCCTCGGCAATGGGCATAAAGACAAACAGTTTTGCCTTCGTTTTCTGTTTTTTTTTTTTGGGAGAAATGCCTATGAAACGAAATGATTGTTTTCTAGAAATCAAGCAAACCAGCAACCAAATACGAATGCAATTTCCCAAAAAAAAAAAACCAACCCCTCCCCAGGGCTAGGCTATCAAATGTTGGGTAAACAACAAATCTCCCAGCCAAGTAGAGAACGAAGAAGAAGGCGCATTGATATTCCTTGAAAATCCTCTTGAGTTTTAATGGAAAGAAAAAACGTAGGAAAAAAAAAAAACAACCATTTGAGAACTCCATGCAATACAAACACAAAAATGTTTCGATGTCGTGGCCGGCAATCTTTTTCAAAGAATAACGCAAGGAATATGCCAAAGGAGGCCATGCAGCAGTAGGGAAATGAAATGCTTAAAAGGGGTATCAAACACACATAAAATGTAGCCAAGCGATGAACTCACAAAGTCAGCAAATGCCCATAATCATGAAGAGGCAATGATCATCAAACATGCCAATGATCATTATTATCGTCCTCATTATTGTAAAAAAAGGTAATTTTTCCTTCAAAGAACCCACAACAGGATGAAACATATGATGATGATGATGGGCGAGTTGTGGAGCATGCTGTTAATGATGATGCTGTGAGTGAGTCAATGATGATCTCCAAGACCTGTAATCTCTTCTAAAGCCTTTCGCCTTCCACTCAGGATGAAGTTCATTGTGGCATTCCCCAAGTTGTTGCTCGGTTTACATTTCCTTTTACGTTACTCCTCCGTCTTGTAGGCACGCAAACAGTTACATATTGCCATATGAACTGTTTTTCCATTGACTTTATGCCAGGGCATGATAAAGTGAAATCCAGTCAACTTTCAACAACTCCATACTCCGCCTCAGCATGCTGCAGAACCTGGGCTGGGCAGCAACAAGAAGATTGGGGGCAAAATTGCCAAACAACATGGCAACGATTCCTGTTGCTCCTGTTGCAGCAATCCAACGTTGCTGCTCTTTGTCAGTCCTTGTATTGGGGTTACTCTAAGCCGCTTTGGGGTATAAATATGCATTCTGTGAAATCTGGCACAGTGGTACGTACTGGCGAAAACTGAAATTTGAAATTCATGATATTTGAAAATTGAAGGGTGCATGACCGTCTATGACTTTGAACACCTGAGTTCGAGTTCCGGTGAAAACACAAAACAAAAAAAAAAACAACTGAAGGCGTCATAAGTCCGGCCGGGCTGAATCCAGGGAAACCACCACCATGGATTCTGCCACAAATTTATGCAAAAACCTCTAAAAACTAAAGCTTCTAGGAACTGTGTCAAATCTGGCAAAAATTGTGGCTTTCAGGGGCTCGAAAAGTCAAATCGGGTGATCATATACAAAGAAGATGCCTAGTTATTATACCCTCCTCCATATGAAGGGGACAGCTATATAAACTGATCCTGGTTCCTGATTTCCTGAAACCAATCAAGGATCTTGACTTCTTGAGCAGCACAATTCCTATCCAATTTAGCTGAAATTTTGCGCGATCTGTTTTGGTTTGACCGTTAACAACTGTTCCAAGTAAGGTCGAAAGCCGTTGATAACCTGATATAGCTGCCACATAAACCAATCTCGGATCTTATTTTCTTCAGCCGCTAGAGGGCGCAATTCGAATCCGATTTGGTTGAAATTTTACATGAAATGTTTTGTTTTAACTTCTTACAACTACGACATGTATGGCCTAAATCGGTTTGTAATCTGATATAGCTGCCATATAAACCGATCTTGGATCTTGACTTCTTGAACCCCTAGAGGGCGCCATTTGTTATCCGATGTGGCTGAAATTTTGCATGACATGTTTTGTTATGACTTCCAACAACTGTGCTAAGTATGGTTTAAATCGGGCTATAACCTGGTATAGCTGCCATATAAACCGATCTTGGATCTTGACTTCTTTAGGCACTAGAGGGCGCCATTTCTTATCCGATGTGGCTGAAATTTTGCATGACATGTTTTATTATGACTTCCAACAACTGTGCTAAGTATGGTTCAAATCAGTCTATAACCTGATATAGCTGCCATATAAGCCGATTCTGAATCCTGACTTATTGAGCCGCTAGAGGGCGCAATTATAATGGCTGAAATTTTGCATGAAATATTTGGTTTTAACTTCTTACAACTGCGCCATGTATGGCCCAAATTTGTTTATAATCTAATGTAGTAGCTCCCATATAAACCGATTTCGGATCTTGATTTCTTGAGCCGCTAGAGGGCGCAATTATTATCCGATGTAACTGAAATTTTGCACCAGGTATTTCATTTTGTCTTTCAACAGCTGTGTTAAGTACGGTCTAAATCGATTCACAACCTGACATAGCTCCCATATAACCCGATCTCCGATCTTTACTTCTAGAGCCTCTAGAGGGCGCAGTTATTATCCGATTTGGCTGAAATTTTGCATGAAATTTTTTGTTTTAACTTCCTACAACTGCGCCATGTATAGCCTAAGTCGGTTTATAATCTGATATAGTAGCTCCCATAAAAACCGATTTTAGATCTTGATTTCTTGAGCCGCTAGAGGGCGCATTTATTACCCGATTTTGCTGAAATTTTGCACCAGTTATTTCATTTTGACTTCCAACAGCTGTGTTAAGTATGATATAGCTCCCATATAAGCCGATCTCTGATCTTTACTTCTTGAGCCGCTAGAGGGCGCAATTGTTATCCTATTTGGCTGAAATTTTGCATGAAATGTTTGTTTTAACTTCTTACAACTGCGCCATGTATGGCCAAAATCGGTTTATAATCTAATATAGTAGCTCCCATATAAACCGATTTCGGATCTTGATTTCTTGAGCCGCTAGAGGGCGCAATTATTATCCGAATTGGCTGAAATTTTGTACCAGGTTTTTTATTTCCAACAGCTGTGTTAAGTATAGTCTTAATCGGTTCATAATCTGATATAGCTCCCATATAAGTCTATCTTTGATCTCTTCTTCTTGAGCCGCTAGAGGGCGCAGTTATTATCCGATTTGGTTGCAATTCAGCATGAAGTGGTTTGTTTCATCTTTTAACAACTATGCCAAGAATGGTTCAAATCGGTTCATAGCCTGATATAGCTCCCATATAATCCGATCCCGGATCTTCACTTCTTGAGCCGCTAAAGGGTGGTTCACGGCACCCGGTTGAAAACGCAACCACACGTCGAGCCTGCGCTTTATCCGCGATTTGGGTATAAACCATAGCCACCACGCTGCTCCCCAATGGGGCCTCACCATTGTCAGAGTCGAATCGAAATTCCAGGGGCTTCTGACACCCGCAGTACCAGATTAAAGTCTCCGGCCAAACTTCGTAGCCATAAAACACTACCACCAATTAAACCACAAGTAGTTCCGTACTGGTCACCTAGGAAAAGAGAAGTCGCCCTAACAGTCAGCATATGCATAAAAAAATACAACAGGAAAATAAAAGTAAACAGGACACGGCAGCCCACACAGGCTACCTCACACACATCAGCTTCAACATGGTACTCATAAAAAACGCGGCCAACCTCACGGATGACCGAACACAGCCACGAAGGCAGGGGGTATCTAGAATGGGCAAACGCCGCATCATCAACATGGCAGGTGCCAGGTCATTACATGCGCAGCTCAAAACCACAGCAACAACTCCCGTATTCACGCCTCCACTAAGTCGCGTTCGTCTCCTGATAAATACTTCCCGAAAGAGGTGGCCAACCTTGCAAAAGTCGTCTCGTTCTGAAATGCTACACCGCTTCGCTTATGCCCATTGCGCCTATCTCTAATGTCTGCATAGTACAGGCATTCTGTCAGTACATGCCTTCAGTCCTCAGATCGCCCACTGTAGCACAAATCAGTCGGGGACAAGTTCCGCTATTGCAAAAAAGTCATTCTGTTGCAGAAAAGCATTAAAGGAGTCATATCCCGTCAGTATAAATACTAAGTCGAAGCTAAGTCCGAAGGAATGATTTCGTAAGTCACCCGACCACCTGGTTTTCCAACTATCATCAGGACGCTCCAAAAGAAGCACCATGAACAGCCTAACGCCTCACGCCCTAATGGAATTCCCATGCTCTTATAGTACCGAACCACCATGTAAAAGCCTGGGATTGAATCCTGGCGAGAACATCAAAATAAAAAATTATCAGTGGTGGGACCCTGAACTAACCTCAACTACTCAAATATTTCAAACTTTTTTAATTTAATATTATGCCTTTCAACCAAAATCCAATTGGATTCCTGATTTCACATTGAAATTCCAAAATTCAAATCCTTTCGCTATAGTCTCTGCTACAGCCACTGTTTCACAAACCAAACCAAATGCCTGCCTGGCTATAGTCCTCATTTCACTACACAGCATTAGGCAGATCCCCTCCGCGAAACCAAGGAGTTTACTCTCAATGCAATTGAATTACAACAAATACAATAACAACAACAACAACATCAACAACCATAGCAATAACAATAAAAAAGGCAAAAAGTCACTCTTGAGAAAGGGGGAGATCATAAAAAAGAAAATAAACGAGAGAGAGAGAGAGAGAGTGAGTTTGTAAGTGAAAAAAGGATTGTATGGCTGCCCTCGGTATGGCATGCCAATGCATGATGCCTTTAGACAGGCGTTTTCTTTCAATGGATGGCTGCATGGATGGATGCTGTGGTGTGTATCACACACCCAAGCACTTGAAATTTCACACACAAACACTTGCACACAAACAGGAATAGGCAGGCGTAGATAGGCGAAGTAAATGTTAACAAACATCCCATCAACACAAGAAAAGCCAAACGTGAAGACTACACTAAGGCTGAGGTAACTTCAGATCATTGAACTCATTTGCCACCAAGACACATACAGCCATATGGAGGAGGCCAGAGGAGACTGCTCTAGAGTGCAGTCTATCCAGCAGTATATGGCTGCGATCCACAGCCATCATTATCAACTATGGCAGTGAAAAAGGAGCAACTCCACCACCACTGGGGTTTGTCGATTTTTCTTGTGTGCGCACACCTAGATTTTCCTGGGCCTACGATGAGTACAACCAGCCCCAATGCTTGAATAATAACAACAACCATGCCAGTGCGACAGCCAACCAACTAGGCAGGCAGCCTTTTGTTAGGCAGTTCTTGGAGCCAACTCTTTTTCCTTCTTCTTCTTCTTCTTCATTGTTGCCATTATCCTACTTTGTGGCATGAAAAGTCATTGACTTCAAATGCAACATCACTTCCTGCCTACATTGTGTGACTTGAATGAGGGGAAAATGCGATCTAAGGATGACTGTTGGCAAAATGCGGATGCTGCACGAATTGAGGATCATTCAATGTAAGTTGGGTGAAGGGAATCTTTTCTAGTCCATACACATACAAGACAGTTTAAAACTCAGGATGCAGGGGGTCACAGATATGAAGATTTAGTGAGAAAAGTATGAAGTGCTTTGGGTTTACTTCAAGTTCCAAATCTTTAAAATTTTGTAAAATGTGAATTTCCAGTCCTATAACCAGGTTGGCACTAAGATAGGCATGTTCTGGGTTCGTTTTCTTACACGAACCTCAGAAACTTTCTTAACGGTAGTTCATTGACGAGTTCACTCCTGAGAGGCTGTGATTCATACCCCTCTTCTGGGTTTAATTTTTACCCCACATACCCCTTTCTCGGATGAAAGGAAACCCTACATAGACTTGCAGAGTTCCAATGTACGTTCATTGACGGGTCCTATCCTTGGAGGTTGTGATTCATCCTCCTCACCGGAGTTCACACACCCCTATCTTGTAGGTGGACGAAAGGAACCCCCATATAGACTCGCAGAGTTCCAAGGTTCGTACTTTTACGGGTCCTATCCATGGAGGTTGTGATTCATTTCCATACGCATTTTCGGGGTTCAATTGTTACCCCATGCACCTCTATCTCGTGGGTGGATGAAAGGAACCCCTATATGAACTCGCAGAGTTCCAAAGTATGTTCATTGACGAGTCCACTCCTTAGAGGCTGTGATTCATACTCCTCTTCCGGCTTCAATTGTTACCCCACACACTCCTACCTTGTGGGTGGGTAAAAGGAATCCCCACATAGGCTCGCAGAGATCCAATGTACGTTCATTGACGGGTCCTATCCTTGGAGGTTGTGATTCATCCTCCTTTTCCGGGTTCAATTGTTACCCCACACATCCCTATCTTGTAGGTGGACGAAAGGAGGAACCCCCCTATAGACTCACAGAGGTCCAAGGAACGTTCATTGGCGCGTCCTTTCCTTGGAGGTTGTAATTCATCCTCCTCTTCGTGGTTTAATTGTTACCCCGCACACCCCTATCTTGTAGGTGGACGAAAGGAACCCCATATAGACTCGCAGAGTTCCAAAGTACGTTCATTGACAGGTGCTATCCCTGGAGATTGTGATTTTTCCTCCTCTTCAGGGTTCAATTGTTACCCCACACATTCCCATCTTGCTGGTGGACGAAAGGAATCCCCATATAGACTCGCAGAGTTCCAAAGTACTTTCATTGACGGGTCCTGTCCTTGGAGGTTATAATTCATTCTCCTCTTCCGGGTTCAATTGTTACCCCGGGTTCAATTGTTACCCATATCTTGTAGGTGGATGAAAGGAACCCCCACTTAGTCTCGTAGAGTTTCAATGCACGTTCATTGATGGGTCCTATCCTTGAAGGTTGTGATTCATCCTCCTTTTCAGGCTTCAATTGTTACCCCATACACCCCTATCATGCAGGTGGACTACGTTCATTGACGAGTCCACTCCTTAGAGGCTGCGATACACCCCCCTCTTCGAGGTTCAATTGTTACCCCATACACACCTATCTTGTAGGTGGACGAGAGGAACCCCATATAGACTCGCAGAGTTCCAATGTACGCTCATTGAAGGGTCCTATCATAAGAGTTTGTGATTCATCACCCTCCGGGGATCAATTGTTACCCCACACACTCCTATCTTGTGGGTGGGTAAAAGGAATCCCCACATAGGCTCGCAGAGTTCCAATGTACGTTTATTGACGGATCCTGTCCTTAGAGGCTGTGATTCATCCTCCTCTTCGGGGTTCAATTGACACCCCACACGAAAGGACGAAAGGAATCCCGACATAGGCTTGCAAAGTTCCAATATATGGTTACTATCAGGAGTTCAATGACCAGGAGTTCTTATCCGATTGAACTCTGTGTGTGGGGGTTCAGCAGATCCGTTTTGCATTGGAACAACAACAGAATGCTCAGATCGAGGGGACTTCACCGAATACCAGGCCTCTTGATACCATCCTAGTCAGCACTGATTTCTACCTCTATCTACTATGAAGCGTTTCCATGTGAGCAATATCTTCGGGATGCACATCTTGAACTAAAAGAAATCCAGATTGGTTTACAAATTTTTGATGGAACTAAATTGTCAGGAGTGTAGAGGAAATTTTAGACTTCGTGAAAGACGATGACAGAGATTCTGAAATCTGTTGTGGTCCATTTACACAGAAGTCTATCCCCGAGGAGTCCATCCCTTGTCTTGTCCTGTGTATGAAAGTTTGAAGTCTTTTTCGTTCCTTGCGGTTTTCCAATTCTTTGCGCACAGTTATCTTTGGCGTGTTTTCAAGTGTTGCTGTCGAGATTCGGCAAGCCAAAGCGCCAGCGCTCAGAAGTGCGGCTCGAGGCTTCACCGCCACGACTCTGGGAATCCCAATTCGACGCAACACATCTCACAGACTCACTCACTCACGCACTCAATATTTAAGCAAAAGCAGGTGCCTCCCGGCCTCTCACTGAGACTCTTCACTCGATAACACTGATTGTCCGATATTCCGCGATATTCCGTATACGAAGCACTCCACTATCTGCAACCTGTGGAGCGCTCGGTAGTTCTCAACTCCATTTCTAGTGATGACGATGAACACTACACAAATCGAAGCTCAACCCGTGTTGTGTGTTGTTCTTCATCATGAGAAGCTCAGATGAGAGCTACAAGTCGCATCCGCAGGTTGCGCATAGTGGAATGCAGTTTTGGACAACCAGTGGTATCGAGAGGAGAGTCTCTGTGAGAAGCCAGGCCGCACCGGTTCTTTGTTTAATACTGAGTGCATATGATACTCTATATGACAAGGATAGTTGCTGGAGCCTTTCAGTAACCAATGGTCAGCATGTTTCCGCGGCGATTAGTCCTATGGACCGCAACGACCTAGCTCACATATAGTGTCATGAAGAGGACCCGTCCCCAGAAAACTATGAGAAACAAAGGAATAGGAAAAACGGACACACCCAACGTTGACGACCTACGCAAGCGAAAAAAAGGACCACGATTTGCGGATCTGCACCTGGAATGTCCGCAGCCTTTATTGAGAAAGTGCAGTATAGGCGCTGGCGGATGTATTGGAGAAGTACAAGGCAGATATGACCGCCTTACAGGAAGTGCGATGGACAGGGAATGGTGTCACTACAACACCAAACGGTGACGAACTATACTACAGCTGCCATAACACGAGGTATGAATTTGGCTGTGGATTTGTGGTTAGTCGGAGACTGAAAACCTTGTGTCCAGCTTTACTCCAGTGGATGAGAGGCCAGCCGCAATCGGCATAAAAGTCAAATTCTTCAACATCAGCCTTATTTGTGCCCCTGCCCTGACGGAAGACAAGGACGAGCAGGCCAAGGATATTTTCGACGAGCGCCTAGAGAGAGGGAATATGACCGCTGTCCCGCTTATGATATTAAAATCGTTCTGGGAGATTTTAATGCGAAGATAGGGAAGGAAGACATTTTTGGTCCAACAGTCGGTAAGTTTAGCCTCCACGAGATAACATCCAGTAATGGGTTGAGGCTGCTAGATTTCGCCTAGGCAAAAAAATGGTAGTTAATAGCACCAGATTTCAACATAAAAATATTCACAAAGCCACATGGCTGTCAACCGATCAAAAGACGAGGAACCAAATTGATCACGTTGTGATAAAAGGAAGGCATTCATCTAGCATGTTAGATGTACGATCGATCCGTGGAGCGAATATAGATTCGGATCATTACCTTGTTGCAGCATAGGTTCACATCCGTTTGAAAATGGCGAGGAAAGTACGATCTGATACTGCACGGAAGCTGGACATTGATAAGGTGCAAACACAACAAATGGCAGCGGCATACTCCACTCGACTGACCCAACTGCTTGATGAAAGCACTCCTTGTTCCGATGATATAATGGCACAGTGCCCACTCCTTGAAAAATGCCGCGAAATCCGTACTTGGATACCGGAAGCCTTCTCCCTGAAACCCATGGTACGACCAAGAGTGTCGAGATGCTGCTGAAGCCAAGAATGCGGCATATCGGGCAACCCTCCAATCAGTAGCAACGCGCCAGATGAAGGAAAGGTATCGGGAGAAAATTAGAGAGGAGAAACGTTTATTCCGCAGAAAGAAAAAGGAATTGGAAAGACGTGAGTGTGAGCGAATTGGGATGTACAGGAGTCAGAATGAAGTCCGGAAATTCTACCAGATAATTAAACATCAAACCGATGACTGATGGTGCAGGCACATCCTCTTGCAGAGACAAAGAAGGAAATCTGATAACTGACACAGGATATTGAAAGAACATTTTTCCCAACTGCTAGTGTCCGACGTTAGCGGCGAAGAGGATACCGATACAGAACCAATCAATGATGATGGTATAGAATGTCTACCTCCTAGTCAGAATGAGGTCCAAGTAGCAGTGACCCGACTAAAAAACAACAAGGCAGCAGGAGCCGACGGGTTGCCCGCTGAACTATTTAAGACCGGAGGCGACACACTGATAAGGGGAATAAATCAGCTTATCTGCGCTATTTGGCTAGAAGAACGCATACCCGATGATTGGAACCTCAGCATACTATGTCCCGTACCCAAGAAAGGAGGCAATGCAAGACAGAGGAATAAGTCTCCTCCCCATCGCATATAAAATACTCTCGAGCGTACTGTGTGAGATATTGAAACCAAAAGTCAATAAGATAATTGGGCCCCAGACCAGATAATTACACTGCACCAAATCCTGGAAAAGACATGAGAAGGACAAATCAACACCTACCATCTCTTTGTTGACTACAAAGCCGCTTAGCCCTTTACGTTCAAAGGTATTTCAAGTCATGTCGGAGTTTGGTATCCCTGCATAATTTATATGACTTTGCAGAGTGACGCTTACTGATACACGCTCTTCAGTAAGAATGGGAAAGAATCTCTCGGAACCATTTAATACCAAATGAAGTTTCAGACAAGGAGACAGTTTATTGTGTGATCTCTTTAATATCCTGCTGGAGAAGATTATACGAGATGCAGATGTGATTTGATATGGCACACTAATCACAAGAGAACACATGCTACTCGCCTATGCCGACGACATCGACATAAAAGCTCGGTCACCGGAAGTAGTAACTGCACCCTATGAAAGAATCAAAAGAGAGTAAGTGAAAATGGGTCTGGCAGTAAATGGAGATAAGACGAAATGGATGGTTACAACTCCCAAAACACCCTGTAGCAGATAAAGAAAATGGAAAAAGTTGGAAACCACAACTTTGAAATAGTCACCAACTTTATCTACCTCGTCAGCGCCGAAACCGAAAAGAATGGCACCAGTTTTGAGATAAAGCGAAAAATACTACTGGCAAACAGATGCTACTTTGGACTTAGTAAGCAGTTTCGAAACAAGACCATTTTTTGACAGACGAAGATCACACTTTATAAGACACTGATACTACCAGTGTTGTTATATGGTTCTGAGGCAGTACTTGGAGTGTTTGAGAGAAAGATTCTTCGTAAAATATATGGACCAGTTTGCATTAATGGAGAATATAGGCGTCGTATGAACGACGAGCTGTATGAAGACGATAGCATTACAACGGCTGCGTTGATTCTGTCATGTTGTCACAATGGATGAAGAAGCTCCAGCAAAAAAGTCTTTTGGTACACCCAAACCGGGATGACCAAAAGCCCGATGGAAAGATCAAATGGTGGGAGACACCTTATAAAATGAGCGCAGAAGATCGAGGCGCTTGAAACGCTATTCTATGTTTGGCTAGTGGAACAACTGTTCTGTCATAGCCAATTAAAGTAAGACTGCTCCTTAAATGGTTCATCGGCTTAATCTAATTATGGCATACTCTTTCCAACATTTCGAAACGAATAAAAGCTGGCCTGCACTATGGTACTCACCAACTTCACTATTGAAAAAAATTTTGAATGGTGTTACGATTTTCTGGAAGTCTCTTCAACGACAGAGGTAAAACCTATTCGAAGTTCGAAGCTTTGTAGAGGTGTAGTGGTAACTTCCTTCAAGGGTGGGTTTCAGTCAACCATCAGCAAGATTTTTTTCTTATAAAAACCTAAATTGGGGCAAACCCCACCAATACCACCTTTCTCGAAAACTGTGAATGCGGAAATTGATTTAACAAAAATTTTTCTTAAACAGAAAAATAAACTCTACAGCCACATGGCATGTTGTTGTGATCCTCAAACCACCATCAGCAATTTCTGCATAAATTTTTTCAAAGGAGAAAGAAAAAAACCAAATCGTAAATTGGTGTGACTTTGAAAAGGCCATGTGGCGACTATTAATAGTAGAGAAGCCAAGGAGCCAAGGAATGAACGGAGTAAATTGCAGTGAAAAATTCCTTTTCCTGTTTTGTCTAACAGCCGCATGGGTAAATGCGTATCCATGGGTGCTCCCATGATCCACAGCCAGCTTCTCTAATGGCAGCCAAGTGAGTGTCTTTTCGGTAAAGAGGAGAGACGAATGGCCAATAGTGCCAGGAGATGATGGTGGCAGGCTGTAGTGCTGGCAAATAATAATGCCAGGAGATGATGATGACGGCAGTCTGTGTTATGCTGTATTGAGGATGTGAGGTGAAGGTAAATTGCATTCGGTGGCTGTTGTTATTTTTACCAGGCCATACTAAGACGACTATTTGAGCTAGAAAGCTGTAAAGGCTAGGAACATGAACATGATGATGATAAAGATGGGGATGGTGGTGATGATCGTTTAGACTATGGCTATGCGGATGCAATCGACATATCTTCCACTTCACATAAAAAGGAGCACTGTGCTGACATTCATGCTCTCTAAATCTGCCATAGTTTGTGGTAAATAGGAAAAGTTGTTGCTTTGACTTTGGAAAGAGTTGATGGAAAAGACTGAAGAGAAGAGTTTCTCCTTTTTTTCATTTTCCTGTTTTGGAAGGAATATTGCCTCAATCATTATTTTATGCTTTGCAAGCGGATATGACATAAACCAGCTGGCAAAAAGGGGATTTAATGTTAGCAAGGAAAAATGTGATAAGTTCGGCCGAGCCGAATTTTGAGGAACCAGCACCATAGATATTATCAAAAATTTACACAAGTGAATTTAGTTGAAGGCACATATATATGGACTTTTCTTACAAAATATCTGCCATATCGGCCAAAGGTTGAGGCTTCTTGGTAACGTTGAAGACTAATCGGTAGATTGATTTATATGGGAGCTATAGCAGGATTCCGACCGATTTGGATCATACTTACCATGCACATTGGAAGTCATAACAGAAGACTTCTTGCAAAATTGCAGCCAAATTGGATAATAACTGAGGCTTCCAAGGGCTCAAAATCTCAATTCGGGAGATCGATTTATATGGGAGCTATATCAGGTTATAGACCGATTAGCACCATACTCTACACAGATGTTGGAAGTTTTGAAAAAACATTAAATGCAAAATTGTAGCCAATTCGGGCCACAATTGAGGCTTCCGGGGGCTGAAGATGTGAAATCGGGAGATCGGTTTATATGAGAGCTATACCAGGTTAAAAACCAATTTGGGCCATAGTTAACACGTATGTTGGAAGTTGGCAAGTCTTAGCCAATTCGGATAACAATTGCGGCTTCCAGGAGCTGAAGATGTGAATTCGGGAGATCGGTTTTTATGAGAGCTATAGCAGGCTATAAGCCGATTTGGATCGTATTTAACACGTATGCTGGAAATCATGAAAAAACATTACATGCTAAATTTTAGTCAAATCGGATAATAATTGCGCCTTCTAGGGGCCCATGAAGTCAAGTCGAAGGACCATTTTATGTGGGAGCTTTATTCAAATCTGGGAGCTTTATTCATCAGATATGACGGGTACCGCAGAAATCAATGATGCGGAGCAAACGAAAAAGTTAGCACAAGCAGGGGGTGTCCCGCTTGCACGGATACGAATACGAACACGATGGGTCCATGCAATGGGGTCGCCAGAGGATGAGCCAAAAAAAAAAAAACAATAGCCAAAGGTGGCGCTCTCAGATTTTCAAAAGTTTTACCCACAAGAAAGCTCGGCCTAGAGGGTCGCGCCAGCATTAGGTACCGATACGCCCTCCTTTTAGAAAATCACAATTGCAGCAACATCAACGATCATCAATAATGGAAGAACAGACAACACGACGATGACAATCTACGAACTCAGAACACGGTTTGTGATTGGAACATGGAATGTCAGAACTTTCTCAGGTTCATCGAGACTCTACTCTAAGTCCTGAACGAGATGTCAAACTACAGCCCATATGTCCTCGGTTTAAGTGAAGTTCGATGGCCAAAAACCAGAACTATGGATCTTCAAGGTGTCTACCACTTCAATTTTTCACGCAATGAAATTCACCAAATAAATGGGGTCGATCTGTGACTATCGCCGAAACCTAAGCGTGCTCTTTAGATTATACGGCTAGATAATGTTCAATGTTCCGCAATATATCTATTGTACTAAGCTACCTGCCAACCGAAACCGATGATGACGAAACTATTCCCAACCCGATTCAGTGATACGCTCTCTACCGAAGGGAGACATTAAACTTGTTATGAAGGATTTCAATAACAAGATGGGCTATAACAACAACAATCCACAGTCAATGCAAGGACTTAGCGATACCAGGAATGATAAGGCGACAGATTGGTTGATTTCTGCCCAAGAACTCGGCTCTTTATTGGAGTCACAAAATTCCTCCGTAAAAATATACACAAATATACTTGGGCATCGCCAGATGGGAACACTCGTAATCAAATCGATTATGAACATATCAGCAAACTCTTTCTGGGTTCGCTGAAGGATGTGAAAACTAGACGAGGAATTGACATCTTAGTGACCCCTCTACGTCTACGCCCAGGCGTAGTGTAAAGGACTCACAAGCACAAAGTTCAACCACATAAACCTAAAAGACCCCGAAACAGGGCGCGTATACAAGGCAACATTAATGGAGAAGCTGCAAAATACGGCCAAAGACGGCCAACTCTATCATAGTCAATGATACGGAACGAAAAGCAACGATACTATAGAGGAAAGGAAACACCGCAACGCTCTGCTACAGGCAAAATCAAGTGTAACTAAACTCGCGGCCAGGACAGAATATCGCGCCTCCGCCTCTCTGGTCAAGCGCCTAGTTCACTGAGAGAAGCGAATATATTTTAATATGCTGGCAGAGGAAGCCGAAAATGCAGCTAATATTGGAAACATGCGTGGTGTCCACGACTTAATAAAACAAATGTGCTGCAACAATATTAGGAGCCGCAGAGTAGCCGCAGCGCAGAGGTTAACATGTCCACCTATGACGCTGAACGCCTGGCGAGACCATCAGAAAAAATTTTCTGTAGTGGCTTGCCCCTTCTAATGCTGGCAACATTTGTGAGGTACTATGCCATATAAAACTTCTCTCCAAAGAGGTGTGGCACTGCCGCACGCCATTCGGACTCGGCTATAAAAAGGAGGCCCCTTGATATGTCAGAAGTTAGCCCCTGTTCCTTAGAGGAATGTTCATGGACAAAATTTGCCTTTTTGCAGCAACAATATAAGGCCAATGGAGCAATGGCGCGGTTTCTTCAGCTCCGAAGGACCAGCAATCGAGGATGTAAGCTTCGACCCTATTTATCCCCCTGTGCGCCGAAATTCACGCAGGGATATATCTACAGCCCCACCCACCTGCGAAGAAATTGAGGCCGTTCTGGTCTCACTCAAAAACCGCAAATCAGCCGGTCCTGACGGCATACCTGCCTAACTGTTACGGTATGGGGCACACCCCATAGCTCAAGGCGTCGCCCCCAATAATCAGAGAGGCCTGGGATACAAACTTAAGGCGATAGGAGAATGTATTGAAGATGGGAGCAGCTCAAACCATCGCGATATAATCGAGGCGATGATAGGAAACCTGCAAGGTAGGGAAGAGGTTTCCGATCGGATACCTGAGATGAACCTTGAAGTCGAGTGTGAGGCACTGCTGCCATCGGCACAGTCTTGGATTGACGGAACCCTAGTATTGCCATCTGGAAGATCATGTTAGACAGATGGATTAAAGCTAGAGAACAGAGTGGGCCTGGGGGTTTACATTGAAAACCCAGGGACAGACATCTGTTTTTGATTGCGTGACCATAATGCGGTCCTACAAGCGGAGATCCGGGCGATCACGGTATGCGCGAGGTGGTGTGGTGCTAGAGCAGTTCAGACCATCGAGGTTTCCGATCGGATACCTGAGATGAACCTTGAAGTCGAGTGTGAGGCACTGCTGCCCTCGCACAGTCTTGGATTGACGGAACCCTAGTATTGCCATCTGGAAGATTATGTTACACAGATGGATTAAAGCTAGAGGACTGAGTGGGCCTGGGGGTTTTACATTGAAAACCCAGGGACTGACATCTGTTTTAGACTGCCTGACCATAATACGGTCCTGCAGGCGGAGATCCGGGCGATCACGGTATGCGCGAGGTGGTGTGGTGCTAGAGCAGTTCAGACCATCGAGGTTTCCGATCGGATACCTGAGATGAACCTTGAAGACGAGTGCGAGGCACTGCTGCCATCGACACAGTCTTGGATTGACGGAACCCTAGTATTGCCATCTGGAAGATCATATTACACAGATGGATTAAAGCTACAGGACAGAGTGGGCCTGGGGGTTTTACATTGAGAACCTAGGGACTGAGATCTGTTTTAGACTGCCTGACCATAATGCGGTCCTGCAGGCGGAGATCCGGGCAATCACGGTATGCGCGAGGTGGTATGGTGCTAGAGCAGTTCAGACCATCGAGGTTTCCGATCGGATACCTGAGATGAACCTTGAAGTCGAGTGTGAGGCACTGCTGCCATCGACACAGTCTTGGACTGACGGAACCCTAGTATTGCCATCTGGAAGATCATGTTACACAGATGGATTAAAGCTAGAGAAGAGAGTGGGCCTGGGGGTTTACATTGAGAACCCATGGACTGAGATCTGTTTTAGACTGCCTGACCATAATACGGTCCTGCAGGCGGAGATCCGGTCGATCACGGAATGCGTGATACGAGGACGTCGATTGTGAACATCTTTACCGACAGTAAAATTGCCATAAGGGCAATAACAACCAGGACGGTAAGGTCACGAACACGATCGTCCACACCGCAAGTGCCCAGTGTCCTGAGGAAGAGTGGTTCCACAGCTTTCTCACCGGCCCCTGAATGCGTACAAGACGAGTTCTAACGAATCTTGTGAGGATGATTCGTACAAGGCAGAAAACGAGACTAACACAACAGTGGTGGAAGTTCCGAATCCTGACTATGGTCCAGTTTCTACAGATAAATCTCCACCATTGTAAGGCCGCTTCGGCGGCACTAAAAGTCCTCCTGATGACATGGTTCTTATCCGGCACTAAAGGTCCTCCTGATGACGTGTAAGAAGCAGATTAACGCCTTCTCTGAGGATGGCAAAATCCGCATCGTTTGGGTACCGGGCCATAACGGAGCAGGGGGAAATGATAGGGCAGACGATTTGGCGGTGAAGGCCAGAGGACTGCCGTCAATAAACTTGGCTAACCCGAAGCCTTTCGGGTCGACGCAGTCCGAGTTAAGGGAGTGGGCGACGAATACACATCCAATATTGTGGAACAGCGAAACGGTCGGTAGGACGACGAAAATCCTATGGGGGGATCCAGATAGTGAGGAGACGAGGCTATTACTGAAAGGAAGCAAGAAGGAGGTCAGTATAGCTATTGGTATCATAACGGGACACATAGGACTACGAGCTCACTTATGTAAAATCGGTGCGGCAAGTGATAGCATGTTTAGGGCATGCGGGGAAGATGTCATTGCCCGGCTTTCGCGTCCAACAGACCCCCGCTACTTAGGTGGAGACACAATATCAGACATGAACCAACTTAGGGGGAGTGGCATTGAAAACAATTAAGGATTGTGTAAGTAGCACGGAATTCCTAACTTAAAATTTTCTTTTTAGAGGTTACTTTAAAGTTTTTAGAGCGCACAACAAGCCGATTACTGGCTTAGGTGTATGTCCATAGTGGCATGGGGCGAATTAATATCTGCACCCTCTTTTCAACCTAACCTATATTTTTAAGCTTTTTGTCGACTTTTTGTTTAACCAGAAGCTCTTTAATAGTCGAAAATAAATATTTCAAGGAATATTGTGTTCCATATAAAGTAAAAGAAGGCGCAGCACGCAGCGGGTCCGGTCCAGCTAGTTGGAAATAAAAGACCACATGCATCGAAAAAGAAGTGTATGTGCAAAAATTTAAGCGGATATCTCGTAATTCGATGGAGAATATCCTTAAGAGGTACCTACGAAAGTTTTCCCCGGTGGTATCCTGTATGGTGGCATCCTGTTCCCATGCTCGCAGTTATCAGCCTACCAAATCTTTGACTTACATATCAAAAAAATTTTTTAATCTGAAAATTATGCAACTAAAACACCCTGAGAATGTCCATTTCACAATCCTTTAAAAAACCCACAGAAAATCTGGGAAAATTTTAGATTTTCTAATTATTTTTTTTTTCTTTCTGCTTCTCACTTCAAATCAAAAATATTTTCACATGGGTCTGTTTGGTAAGCATGACCGGTAGCATTATGAGAAAGTTGTTCATTTTAGAGACTTTGTTGATAATTCAAATTTTATTGCCCTCTTCATACAGTTATCCTGTCAAACACCAGCAAGACACCTGTGGCTAACAGGTCCTGGGAACAAATTGCCTTCATACACCAAGGGGTGGTTTTAACTCAGTCAGGTGTTAAAGACCGTGAAATAATATTCAACAGTCCCGAAAGGGGGAGTTGGAAATTACACGCTCTCATCTTAGGAAAGATGGATTGGTCGACATGGTGTAGTGGGGTGGGTTGATTGGTGGTCATGCTACTCGAATTATCAACTTGTTTGAGAGACTTCCCCTTATTCCTGTTGCATAATAGGTCTAGGACTTTTTATGATAATGACTTTTTTTCTGATTTTCAAATTATTTCCGTTTTTAGGTGACACAAATTTTCACACAATGCAAGTATATGAGGAAAATCATAACTTTTTTGGTATAGAAAAAATAGAACCCTTTTTTAAAATTGAATCACTATATAACTTGTTGTGTGTGAGGAAATTAGTTCACACAGGTTTTTTTTTCTCTCTTCTATCGCTACTTCCGTTTTTGTGACTTTTGGTGTTTTGTGTGTGTGTGTGCGTGTGTGTGTGTTTGTTTGCGTTCGCCAGTAATCTCCATTTCCCTTAGGGTACTTAATTTAGAAATTGTTACCCAAAATTAGAACAGCACCTTGCTGGAGTTTTGTATTTTAACTCAAAACTCAGTGTCATCATAAGGGAAGAGGGTTTCCCTGATTTAAGTTTTTTTTTGTTTTTTGTTTTTGGTTTTTTTTTTATTTTTGTAATCATGCCATGTGATCATTGCCGTCATGATCTCTAAAGGAATGAAATTTAGCTCTGAAAGCGGATGTTCCCAAGGTGTTATTACACAGGGTTTCGTGATGATGACAATGTTGTAATTACACGAATTGTAAGCAACTTTCGTGTTTGGCTTAAAACTATGATTTGGTTAAGAAAATAAAAAAAAAATTATAAGAATTGCGCCCTCTAGAGGCTTAAGAAGTCAAGATCCCAGATCGGTTTGTATGGCAGCTATATCAGGTTATCGACCGATTTGAACCATACTTAAGACAGTTGTTGGAAGTCATGACACAACACTTCATGCACCATTTCATCTAAATCGTATAAGAATTGCGCCCTCTAGCGGCTCAAAAAGTCAAGACCCAAGATCTTTTTATATGGCAGTTATATCCATTTTTGAACCGATTTGTACCATACTTAGCACAGATGTTGCAAGTCATAACAAAACACCTAGTGCTAAGTTTCAGCCAAATTGGATAAAAATTGCGCCCTCTAGAGGCTTAAGAAGTCAAGATCCCAGATCCGTTTATATTGCAGCTATATCAGGTTATCGACAGATTAGATTTGAACCATACTTAGCACTGTTATTGCAAGTCATAATAAAGCATCACATGCAAAATTTCAGCCATATCGGAGAGATATTGCGCCCTCTAGAGGCTCAAGAAGTCAAGACCCAAGATCGGTTAATATGACAGCTATATCGGGTTATGTACCGATTTGGACCATACATAGCACTGTTATTGGAAATCATAAAAAAAAACACCTCAAGCAAAATCTCAGCCAAATCTGATAAGTATTGCGTTCTTTACTGGCTCAAGAAATCAAGATCCAAGATCGGTTCATATGGCAGCTATACCAGGTCATGAACCGATTTGAATCATACTAAGCGCAGTTGTTGGAAGTGATACCAAAATACAACGTGCAAAATTTCAGTCAAATCGGATGAGAATTGCGCCCTCTAGAGGCTCAAGAAGTCAAGACCCAAGATCGATTTATATGGCAGCTATATCAAGACATGGACCGATTTAAACCATACTAAATACACTAATTGGAAGTGACATAAAAACACTACGTGCAAAATTTCAGTCAAATCGGACGAGAATTGCGCCCTCTAGAGGGTCAAGAAGTCAAGACCCACGACCCGATCTAGCCATGTCCGTCCGTCAGTCTGTCGAAAGCACTCTAACTTTCGAAGGAGTAACGTTAGCCGCTTGAAATCTTGCACAAATACTTGTTATTAGTGTAGGTCAGTTGGGATTGTAAATGGGCCAAATCGGTCCAGGTTTTGATATAGCTGCCTTATAAACCGATCTTGGGTCTTGACCTCTTGAGCCTCTAGAGGGCGTAATTCTCGTTCGATTTAACTGCAATTTCGCACGTAGTGTTTTGGTATTAGTTCCAACATCTGCGCTCCATTCTTATCCGAATGGACTGAAATATTACACAATGATGTCTACAATGTTCAGGATTCAATTCATTTATGGTCCTACATGGGACTACAACTTGATATAGCTCCAATAACATAACATTTCTTATACTTTATTCTTTGTTTGCCTAAAAAGAAATACCGCTCATAGAACTCGACAAATGCTATCCATGGTATATAAGATTCAGACCTGCCGAACTTAACACCCCCTTAAGATTTTTTTTTTTTTTTTTGACATATTTTCTATACTTTCATCCACATTCCAATTTAGACTCTCTTATTTTACACCTACTTACCCTTCTTTTGAGTCCTATATTCTCTTGGTATGTTTAAGGGGATCTCTGCTCCGAATTTCTAAGAAATTTCTAACAAAATTAATTTTTATATCAAAATTTTCCTTCTTTAATTTGCTTTTTGGCATCTCCCATTCAAAGGATCAAAATATGTCAACATTTCTGAAAAGTTTTTAAAAACGTTTTGCTGCTTTGAATATCTTTGTCGCTATGACTTTGCCTGTACCAACAGGCGCAAACAAAAGAAATTCCTTGGAATGACTTACCTCTCACTGATCTGCCACCTAATGAATATGCATAGGCCATAAGCCACCCAGGAAAGTACAGTCAGTCATACTGTGCAGAGAAACACTGCAAGAATACATAATTTTTGTATTTGAAAGAACCCAGAAACTTAAAAAGGATACCTTTTTTGGCCAAGAGCAAACCAAGCAACAACACAGATAAGAGACCAAGGCAGGGCATCCATCCACACAACAAACTGCGTCGACTTAAATCAAATAAACCCCCCCACCCCCCAACCAAACAAAAAGGAAGATAACAAACCAACTTGAAAAACAACAACAACAACAACACCAAAAAGTCAAGGCAACGAGTGGGAATGCACATGAAAAGGATCGTTGGCCAAGGCAAGAAGGATGGATGATCAAAGGACAGACCTGGAGGAGTAGGAGAAAGAATGAAAAAAAAAAGCCATTACAGCACAAAACAGCGACTATGTATCCTCTGAATCGTGGAAATTCAAACTCCAAACACGTTGTCCTCTGGTTGCATGTCCGTCCTTCTGTTTGTACAATCCTCCGTCTGTCTGTCTGTCGGTCTATCTGTTTGCTTGCCAGTTTTACGAGTTCTTTGGCAGTTTATCTTAAACAAAACGATCCCCTTTTTTTTGGCTTACTACGAGGAGTTGGTTGAAATGTTGAAATCATGCTCAAGCGATTGCATCGTTTTCGGATCGATGTATGTGTGTGTGTGTGTATTGATTGCCTTTGTATTGGTAACACAGGCAGGGTATTTTTCAAGATTTTATGGTGGAAGGACATTAATGTGATTTTGACTGGCTACAATTTGTTTATTTGATACACCAAACTCAGTGATCGATCGTCCATCGAGCTCCACCACCACTACATACAGCCATCCCTACTGTGTAGAGACATTTGTGTGCATTGGAATGCCAACGAAGTGTGAGCTGGAGTTGCGATGACGCTAGCGATGATGGTATCAGGCACAGTGTTTGGAAACTGAAAATTGAAATCTTAAAGATGGAAAGGTAAAGTATTTGATTCCAAATATAACTTTCCGGTCGCAAACTTCCAAGAAATACTTGGGGATTTTTCAAGTTGAAGAGTTCGACCAGTTTCTTGATTACAATTTTGATTTAAAATTCACACACCACATTCAAGTACCTTTAATTAGAGAGGCTTCTGGTCCTAGTCGCTCATTATTTGCCATTCACAAAACTTAAGGTAGGGCTTTGAACTTCTTTGTTTATTTGACAGTTCTACAAAGGAAATCTGTCAAATAAACCTATCTCAAACCTACTCTCAGAGTTTTGTGAATACCGGTGTTAGTTTTTAATTTCTTCTCAATGAACACAACACTGTGCTGTAGGATGATAATACTGCCTCTGTTGTAATTTTCTCATTTTTATTGTAGCAACTACGAGGATTCAACATCCCACCCCATTTTCAGTCAACTTGAAACAGGTTTCCTTTGGCCATCTTCCTGCATTGTTAGCAGCATTCAATGGGACAGCGAGAGAGCGAATGCCTGACCAAACTCAACGACTCCTGGCAAGTCATGAAATACCAATACCAGAAACAGGCAACAGGAATCACTGCGCCTGGGATATTCAACAAAACATTTATGAAAGTCCAAACCAGTTTGAAAACAGTTCAGTTGCCTTGGTTGGTTTTGTGATCTTTGTTGTCCTCATTGTCGACTTTCCAAGTTGAAAAATTTACCTGCAACTCCAGTGGACTCTTTTTGTGGAACAAAACAAGGGTCCTATGCCAGTCGTTTGGTAGGTTAACCATTTTGAGTTTGTAGTATCTTAATAATTGTTTGCTTATTTGTTTTCATTTCATGGATGTGATGTGCCTGGAGTGCTGCCACATAAACAGTGTTGCCACAAGAATTCAATTAAATGTAATAAAAATTAAACACCATAGGATGGTGTCGAAATATATCCTAACGTTCGAAGGAGTAAAGCAAGCTGCTTGATTTTGATGGGATATCAGCCAATATGGGTCCATGTTTCATGAAACATGGATCCCAATATGGGTCCATGTTTCATTATAGCTGCCATATAAACCGATCTTGGAACTTGGCTTTTTGAGCCACTAGAGGGCGCATTTCTCATACGTTGTGGCTGACATTTGACATAAAGTATTTTGTTATGACTCCCAACAACTGAGCTAAGTATGGTTTAAATCGGTTCATAACCTGATATAACTCCCATATAACTCCAATATACGAGTCTAACATGGTCTGAAGCGGTCTATAGCCTGATACAGCTCCCACATAAACCGATCTCCCGATTTTACTTCTTGAGCCCCTAAAGGGCGCAATATTTACTCGAATTGGCTTTACACAATGGTCTATACTATGCTCTCCAACATTCATAACTTGGTCGCCAATCTCCAATAGCATAGAAATTCTCTTCTCTTATCCTTTGTTTGCCTAAAAACAGATACCGAGAACTCGACAAATGCGATCCATGGTGCAGGGTATATAAGACTCGACCTGGGCGAACTTAGCACGCCTATACTTGTTTGATATCCGAAGGAGGGTGGACCTTCCTTTCTTTCAGAACGCATGATCTTGGAGATGGGCCCACCGATTTTAGCGAAATTTTGGATGTCACCTTATGGTAGCCAAAAAACCCCAAATGACATAATATCTTGTCATCAAATAACGAGGGGAACGCCCCATCCCAAAACCCACCCGAACGGACATGTTTACCGATTGGGACAATATGGGTATCAAATGAAAGGTATTTAAGAGTAGAGTACGAAATTGGTATACAAATTTCACACAGAGTGTTTGGGGGGGGTCCCGCACCCTAAAAGAACACCAACAGGACACTTTCACCGCTTTGGACAATATGGGCAATGTCATAAGGATTAGGTCCAAGGTGTCTGCGGGGCCTCTGCAACCCCAAAAACTCCTATTTTATTTATTTTATTTTAATTTATTTTAAAATATTTTATTTTTTTTTTTATTTATTTCTATTTAATTTTATTATATTTCATTTTATTTAATTTTATTTAATTTTATTTAATTTAATTTAATTTTATTTTATTTTATTTTATTTTATTTTTTTATATTTTATTTTATTTTATTTTTTTTTTAATTTAATTTATTTCATTTTAATTTTTTTAATTTTTTTTTACTTTATTTTATTTTTTATTTCAATTTATTTTAATTAATTTTAATTTAATTTTATTTAATTTTATTTTATTTTATTTTATTTTATTTTATTTTATTTTATTTTATTTTATTTTATTTTATTTTATTTAATTTTATTTTATTTTATTTTATTTTATTTTATTTTATTTTATTTTATTTAATTTTATTTTATTTTATTTTATTTTAATTTATTTTATTTTATTTTTTTTTTACTTTATTTTTTTTTTACTTTATTTTATTTTATTTTAATTTATTTTAATTAATTTTAATTTAATCTATTTTATTTTAATTAATTTTAATTTAATTTATTTTATTTTATTTTTTTTATTTTATTTTATTTTATTTTATTTTATTTTATTTTATTCTATTTTATTTTATTTTATTTTATTTTATTTTATTTTATTTTATTTTATTTTATTTTATTTTATTTTATTTTATTTTGTTTATTATTTTTATTTTATTTTAATTTAATTTATTTTTCTTTTATTTTATTTTATTTTATTTTATTTTATTTTATTTTATTTTATTTTATTTTATTTTATTTTATTTTATTTTATTTTATTTTATTTTATTTTATTTTATTTTATTTTATTTTATTTTATTTTATTTATTTTATTTTATTTTATTTTATTTAATTTTATTTAAATTAATTTTATTTTATTTTATTTTAATTTAATTCATTAAAGCCACATTGGCAACCCTGTCTTCAGGCTTCGTCTTTTTGTTTGCCGTTCTGAATAGGACACACAGAGGACGAATGCATTTCGAATGTTTGCTCTCAACAAACACTTAGTCAGTCAGTTAGTCAGCAGGCCTTGGCGACGAAGTGTTTCTCGTACCACCGACTCAGTGGAGGTGGGGTGGCATTCGTCCTATCTCTGTTTGCCCTATCAATGCTCTTTGTTTGCTGATGGATACAAATGGATCACGTATGCGACGACGACAACGACTCATAAGGAGTATAGGGACATTACGAGTACAGATCGTACATATGTAGTATGACTGGCTGAGTATATGGGTGTGTGTGTATAGGTGTGTTTGTCATACCATTTTTGTTATTGTTGTTTATATTTCGTATCTACAATCCTTTCCGTTTAGTGTTTTTGTTGTTATTTCTTTGATGATGTGGGGACTTAATGTCAAGAATTTTATGTGACTTGATCGCATAGCCATCATTTGGTCGTTTCTTTTTCTCAGTTTCCTTTCTTTTGCTCCTTGCCTGTTGAGTTTCTTTACAGTACGAGTATGTGATGGTATTTTTGTATTGTTAAGATTTTTTTCGGGACTTGAAATGTTTGCTTGCCTGTTGCTGGAGTTTTTTTTTTGTTTTGTTTGTTTCTTTTAAATTTTTGAACCTTGTGTAAATATGCACGTGGGGATTTATAGCACCTAGGTGTGGAACATGAAATCGGATAGCCAAAAAACAAAAAATAAGGGATGCGTGGGTTGTCAAGCATCAGAGAATCAGAGATCAATTGGTGAGTTAGCTACAATATTTACGTATAGACACATACATATATACAAATGTTAAAGAACTTTATAGATAAGGACAAAAAGTAAGGAATAAAATAATTACAAGTAAGAGCGTGCTAAGTTCCACCGGGCCGAAACTTATATACCCTCCACCATGGATAGCATTTGTCGAGTTCTTTGCGCGGTATCTCTTTTTAGGCAAACAAAGAATAATGAATAACTGAACTGTTATGCTATTGGAGATATATCAATTTACAGTCCGATTCCGACCATACATGAATTGAATGCTGAACATTGTAGAAGTCATTGTGTATTATAACAGTCCATTCGGATAAGATTTGCGCCTTGTAGGGGCTCAAGAAGCAAAATAGGGAGATCGGTTTTTATGGGAGCTGTATCAAGCTATAGATCGATTCAGACCATATTGCACACGTATGTTAAGGGTCACGGGGAAGCCGTTGTACAAAATTTCTGCCAAATCGGAAGAGAATTGCGCCATCTAGAGGCTCAAGATCCCAGATCGGTTTATATGGCAGCTATTTCAGGTTATGTACCGATTTGCGCCATACTTAAAACAGTTGTTGGAAGTCAAAACAAAACACTTCATGCAAAATTTCAGCCAAATTGGCTAGGAATTGCGCCCTCTAGAGGCTCAAGAAGTCAAGACCCAAGATCGGTTTATATGGCAGCTATACCAGGTCATGAACCGATTTGAACCATACTTAGCACAGATGTTGGAAGTGATACCAGAACATTACGTGCTGAATTATAGCCAAATCGGATAAGAATTGCGACCTCTAGAAGCTCAAGAAGTCAAGACCCAAGATCGATTTATAAGGCAGCTATATCAGGATATGAACCGATTTGCGCCATACTCAGCACACTTATTGGAAGTGATACCAGAACATTACGTGCTGAATTACAGCCAAATCGGATAAGAATTGCGACCTCTAGAAGCTCAAGAAGTCAAGACCCAAGATCGGTTTATAAGGCAGCTATATCAGGTCATGCACCGATTTGAACCATAGTCAGCACAGTTGTTGGAAGTGATACCAGAACACCACGTGCAGAATTACAGCCGAATTGGATAAGAATTGCTCCCTCTAGAAGCTCAAGAAGTCAAGACCCCAGATCGGTTTATATGGCAGCTATACCAGGTTATTAACCGATTTGAACCATAGTCAGCACAGTTGTTGGAAGTGATACCAGAACATTACGTGCTGAATTACAGCCAAATCGGATAAGAATTGCGCCCTCTAGAGACTCAAGAAGTCAAGACCCAAAATAGGTTTATATGGCAGCTATATCAGGTTATGAACCGATTTGAACCATACTTAGCACAGTTGTTGGAAGTGATACCAGAACACCACGTGCAGAATTACAGCCAAATTGGATAAGAATTGCTCTCTTTAGAGGCTCAAGAAGTGAAGACCCTAGATCGGTTTATATGGCAGCTATATCAGGTTGTGAACCGATTTGAACCATACTTAATACAGTTGTTGGAAGTGATACCAGAACACCACGTGCAAAATTACAGCCAAATCGGATGAGAATTACGCCCTCTAGAGGCTCAAGAAGTCAAGACCCAAGATCGGTTTATATGGCAGCTATTGTATATCAGGTTATGAACCAATTTGGACCATACTTGGCACAGTTATTAGATATCATAAAAAAACACGTTGTGCAAAATTTCATTCCAATCGGATAAGAATTGCGCCCTCTAGAGGCTCAAGAAGTCAAGACCCAAGACCGGTTTCTATGGCAGCTATATCAAAACATGGACCAATTTGGCCCATTTTCGATCCCAACCGACTTACACTAATAACAAGTTTTTGTTCAAAAATTCAAGCTGCTAGCTTTTCTCCTTCAAATGCTAGCGTTCTTTCCACAGACAGACGGAAGGACGGACGGACGGACCTGGCTAGATCGACTTAAAATGTCATGACGACCAAGATTTCTGGGTTCTTACATTCATATTTCGAGGTGTTACAAACAGAATGACGAAATTAGTATACCCCTATCCTATGGTGGCGTGTATAAAAAGAAGGAATAAAATAATATTTTTATACCCACCACCATAGGATGGGGGTATTCTAATCTAGTCATTCCGCTTGTTACACCTCAAAATATTGATCTAGGACCCCATAAAGTATATATTCTTGATCCTCTCGACGTTCTGAGTCGATCTGTCCATGTCCGTCCTTCCGTCTGTCGAAATCTCAATAGCGGTCAAACAAGTAAAGCTAGCCGTTTGAAATTTTACACAGATACTTAAAAATAAATGTAGGTCATTGGCGATTGCAAATGGACTATGTCGGTTCAGATTTAGTTATAGCTCCCATATAAACCGATCTCCCGATTTGATTTCTTAAGCCCATGGAAGCCGCAATTTTTGTGCGATTTGGCTGAAATTTTGCACGTAGTAATCTGTTATGACTTTCAACAACTGTGTTAAGTACGGTCCAAATCGGTGAGGAACCTGATATAGCTGCCTTATAAACCGATCTCCCGATATGACTTCTTGAGACCCTGGAAGCCGCAATTTGGCTGAAATTTTGGGCATGGTGTTTTAATTTGACTTGCAACAACTGTGCCAAGTACGGTCAAAATCGGTCTATAATCTGATATAGTTCCCATATATACCGATCTCCCGATTTGACTTCTTGAGCCCCTGGAGGCAGCAATTTTTGTCCGATTTGGCTGAAATTTTGCGGATGGTGTTTTGATTTGACTTTCAACAACTGTCTTAAGTACGGTCCAAATCGGTGAGGAACCTGATATAGCTGCCATATATACCGATCTCCCGATTTGACTTCTTGAGCCCCTGGAGGCAGCAATTTTTGTCCGATTTGGTTGAAATTTTGTATATAGTTTTCTGTTTTGACTCTCAACAACTGTCTTAAGTACGGTCCAAATCGGTGAGGAACCTGATATAGCTGCCATATATACCGATCTCCCGATTTGACTTCTTGAGCCCCTGGAGGCAGCAATTTTTGTCCGATTTGGTTGAAATTTTGCACATAGTGTTCTGTTATCACTCTTAATAACTGTGCCAAGTACGGATCAAATCGGCCAAGTACCTGATATAACTGCCATATAAACCGATCTCCGGATTTGACTTCTTGAGCCCCTAGAAGCCTCCATTTTTGTCCGATTTGGCTAAAATTTTGCACATAGTGTTGTGTTATGACCTTCAGCAACTGTGCTAAGGCGAATCGGTCAATAACGAGATATAGCTCCCATATTTTCGCAGAATCCGTGGTGGTGGGTTCCCAAGATTCGGCCTGGCCGAACTTAGCACGCTTTTACTTATTGTATGTTCATATGCTCCCCCATATGAAGTATCCCCTCCCGCTCCCTTGAATATATGTCTTCTTGTTGAAGAATTTTTAATTTTTCCAATGTATCATTCTAAAGGATTTTATGAGGTAAGAAACTTGAATCTTGAAGTTATGACATCATTTGGTAGCATAAAGTGGCATATAACAGCACCCTCCCCCACCTAACGCCTGTCGAGTCTTTGTGACTGTTTGTGCCATAAGAAATTGAAATTCCCACTCAATAAGCCTGCGGGTGCAAATGCTGCTGGTGGTAGCAGTGGCTGTGTGACAGTGGCTCATTCGTTTATTGGAAAACAAGGCAAAGGGCAGTTAATGCACCACTCCTCACTGTAATTTTACAAAGCAATTGAAGCATTTAACCCATAATTGAAAGACTTACAAAAAAGAAAAAGGGTGAGATTACTCACACACACTGTTATAGAAATCCTTAATTCATCCTCAAGCAACAACAATCACTAAACAAACTGACAAGCAGTCATTAAACATTTGCCACACTCAAACTCTGCAACACATGATTCCCAAAAATAACTTCTGGATTTATGTGGGCGCACTCTTATTCTTATTCCCAGCCAGGATCAAACCACGTGACTTTGGAATTTCTGCTTGATTTACTTTGTGCATCACTTATTGTGTTATGCTTTCATTTATTCCATCATTCAAATTAATTTTCAAATGTTTGAAATAGATTTTTGTTCGTGCAGCAACATATTATGGGGGTCCTATTTCTTATACGAAAAAGGAAAGGGAACCAAGGGATGTGGCCATCAAAGAGCAGATTGAGACCCGCAGCATATGCTTTGTTCTATTCCAAGCAATAAAAGTATATTTGAATATTCTTTTTCAAAGGACAAAAGATCCTTTAATGTATCACACGCAAATTAGATGAGAAATAAGGATGTTAAATAGTTTCCATTTGGGAAAAAGGACCCCTATAAAGCTGAGGTATTGAGATTTTGGCTATTGAATAGAAATGCCAAAGTCATATTGAAAATCGATATTTGTGAATATTGGATTTGGTTATATGGGCATTTTGAGAAGACTTCAACTCTTAATTTATTTAAGCAATAAACGGTACTTTTCGTTGTATCCTTATTGGTTTCCCTTAACGGATTTTTCAGAAATTTATTAATGGAGTCACGAATTAAGGCCCATTTTCCTCTAGGACGCATAGTTTAGGAGATTTAGACATTTTAAGTTTTGCAAGTGAAGTTTCGATTTTTAATGGATTTTCAAAGAAATTTCGAATTTTTAGATGGAGTCACGAATTAAGTCCCATTTCCCTCTAGGACGCATACTTAAGGATATACAGCCAATTTAAGTTTTACAAGTGAAATTTCGATTTTAATGGATTTTGGATGAAATTTCAAAATTTTTTATGGAGTCACGAATTAAGGCCCATTTCCCTCTCAGCCCATTTCCCTCTAGGACGCATAGTTTAAGAGATACAGCCAATTTCACAATTAAAATTTCGATTTTTAGTGGATTTTCGGTGAAATGTTGACTTTTTTGATGGAGTCACGAATTAAGGCCCATTTCCCTCTCGGACGCATAGTTTAGGAGATACAGCCAATTTAAGTTTTGCAATTGAAATTTCGATTTTTTTTTTTGGATTTCGATGAAATTTCAAATTTTTTGATGAAGTCACGGATTAAGGACCATTTCCCTCTAGGACGCATAGTTTAGGAGATAAAGCCATTTTAAGTTTTGCAAGTGAAATTTCGAGTTTGAATGGATTTTCCATGATATTTCGAATTTTTTGAAGGAGTCACGAATTAAGGCCCATTTCCCTCTAGGATGCATAGTTTAGGAGATACAGCCATTTTAAGTTTTGCAAGTGAAATTTCTATTTTTAATGGATTTTCGATAAAATTTCGACATTTTTGATGGAGTCACGAATTAAGGCCCATTTCCCTCCAGGACGCATAGTTTAGGAGATACAGCCGTTTTAAGTTTTACAAGTGAAATTTCGATTTTTAATGGATTTTCGTTGAAATTTTTAATTTTTTTATAGAGTCTCGAATTAAAGCCCATTTCCCTCTAGGACGCAATGTTTAGGAGATACACCCATTTTAAGTTTCGCCAGTGAAATTTCGATTTTTAATGGATTTTCGATGAAATTTCGTTTTTTTGATGGAGTCACGAATTAAGGCCCATTTCCCTCTAAGACGCATAGTTTAGGAGATACAGCCATTTTAAGTTTTGCAAGTGAAATTTCGCTTTTTCTTGGATTTTCGATGATATTTCAAATTTTTCGATGGAGTCACGAATTAAGGCCCATTTCCCTCTAGGACGCATAGTTTAGAAGATACAGCCGTTTTAAGTTTTACAAGTGAAATTTCGGTTTTTCTTGGATTTTCGATGATATTTCAAATTTTTCGATGGAGTCTCAAGTTAAAGCTCATTTTCCTCTAAGGCGCATAGTTTAGGAGATACCGCCATTTTAAGTTTTGCAAGTGAAATTTCTATTTTTAATGGATTTTCGATAAAATTTCGACATTTTTGATGGAGTCACGAATTAAGGCCCATTTCCCTCCAGGACGCATAGTTTAGGAGATACAGCCGTTTTAAGTTTTACAAGTGAAATTTCGGTTTTTAATGGATTTTCAAAGAAATTTCGAATTTTTTGATGGAGTCTCAAGTTAAAGCTCATTTTCCTCTAAGGCGCATAGTTTAGGAGATACCGCCATTTTAAGTTTTGCAAGTGAAATTTGGATTTTCAAGGGATTTTCGATGAAATTTTGAATTTTTTAAAGGAGTCACGAATTAAGGCCCATTTCCCTCTAGGACGCATAGTTTAGCAGATACAGCCATTTTTAGCTCTGCAAGTGAAATTTCGAGTTTGAATGGATTTTCAAAGAAATTTCGAATTTTTTGATGGAGTCACGAATTAAGGCCCATTTCCCTCTAGGACGCATAGTTTAGGAGATACAGCCATTTTGAGTTCTGCAAGTGAAATTTCGAGTTTTAATGGATTTTCAAAGAAATTTCGAATTTTTTGATGGAGTCGCAAGTTAAGGCTCATTTTCCTCTAGGGCGCATAGTTTAGGAGATACAGCCATTTTAAGTTTTGCAAGAGAATTTTGGATTTTCAAGGGATTTTCGATGATATTTTGAATTTTTTTGAAGGAGTCAAGAATTAAGGCCCATTTCCCTCTGGGCCGCATAGTTTAGGAGATACAGCCATTTTAAGTCTTGCAAGTTAAATTTCGATTTTCAAAGGATTTTCGATGAAATTTTTTTAAAGGAGTCACGAATTAAGGCCCATTTCCCTCTAAGACGCATAGTTTAGGAGATACAGCCATTTTAAGTTTTGCAAGTGAAATTTCGCTTTTTCTTGGATTTTCGATGATATTTCAAATTTTTCGATGGAGTCACGAATTAAGGCCCATTTCCCTCTAGGACGCATAGTTTAGGAGATACAGCCATTTTGAGTTCTGCAAGTGAAATTTCGAGTTTTAATGGATTTTCAAAGAAATTTCGAATTTTTTGATGGAGTCACGAATTAAGGCCCATTTCCCTCTAGGACGCATAGTTTAGGAGATACAGCCATTTTAAACATTGCAAGTAAAACTTCGATTTTTAAAGGATTTCTTAAGTTTTGCAAGTGAAATTTCGATTTTGAATGGATTTTCGATGGAATTTCAAAATTTTTAATAGAGTCCCATTTCCCTAGGACGCATAGTTTAGGAGATACAGCCATTTTAAAGTTTTGCAAGTGAAATTTTTAGTTTAAATGAATTTTCGATGAAATTTCGAAATTTTTGATGGGGTCACGAATTAAGGCCCCTTTCCCTCTAGGACGCATAGTTTAGGAGATACAGCCATTTTAAGTTTTGCAAGTGAAATTTTGATTTTTAATGGATTTTCGATGATAAAAAAAAGGTTTTAATGTAACTTAGCAACTCAACTTCCACATTTTCAAAATTCTTAAATTATCCTTATGCACATTGGCCGCTTTGGGCTACGCATTCTCTTTTGAACCTCAAACACACACTCAACAATGATTAGCCCTAAGCAAATACTTCAAGATATTGAGAATTGAACAAAGAGGAGTTCCTTTCAAGTCTCTGGTGAAAAATGGGGTGTTTTCAAAGATATTTATCTTTACGGTGCAACAAGAGGGACAATTTCATTTAAGACAATGGATCGATAGACCTTAGTGACCTGGAGTAAGCGAAGCAATGGTTTATGATATGCCGTTCAAATGATTTACGATGAAGAAATCATTTTGTTCTTGCCTAAGTGTCCTCCTGGCATTGACTTTGGTAAACTAATCAAACCCAAACAAAATTTGATTGATTTCTTGATGATGGTTTGGAGTATTGGATAACTGATAGTGGTTTTTAGAAATCGGGGATACAATATTTGGGAAGACACTGATGTCTGATGGCATGTAATTAAGGATCTGTAAATAAAAGGCTGTTGAACTACTCATAAATATTCAGGAAGATTAACGTTTTGTCAATACGAATGTTAAAACATTTAAGATGGTGGCGATAAGTACAAACAGAGGATAGATCCACAAGAAAAATGAAGATAAAGTAAAGAAACTAAACATCAAGAATTGACAATGACAAAATATCCAGCAAAGCGGTCCAAATTTTCAATAAAGTCCTACATAAAGTCCATATATTGTCGTGATTGGTCTTTGTGCATGGGCTGGGTTTTTGGTGGTCCCCGGGGCACCCGCCGCCAACAATTGAAACCATGTTTAGTTTTAGGTAAATGTAAAAGTGTGAAAAAATTTCCAACGAATCGCATTACAAATCTCCGAGATGTTGTTTTTTGAATATTAGGGTAATGCGAAGTGCTTTTTAGGGTAATCGCGCCCGTGCGGGTGGGCGCCCTGAAAATAGATATCAAATTCGTTTTTTACTCCTAAACACCGTTGATGTGAGATCCATATTGCCATAGTCGGAAATTGAGTTCAGTTAAGGGGGTGCTTTAGGGCGTATCCCTAAACATTTGGCTCCAAAATTGGATATCAGATTCGCTTTCTACTCTTAACTACCTTTCGTTTGAGTCCCATATTGGCAATATGGGGGAATGACCCTATTTGACGTACTTTTAGGAGAAAAAGAGCCACCTAGACCCGAACGCAAATTTTAGTGTCATATTCATAATCTACTCCCAAATAGCTTTCACTTAAGTCCCATATAGCCATGATCGGCTAATGTGCCCATTTGGGGCATTTCGGGGGATTGATGGGGTCACATCAATCCCCCGAATATACTTCAATCTGATTTTGTATTTCATATTCGTAACATACTCCCGAATACCTTTCATTTGAGTCCCATATTGATATGAACGTTCAATTTGTCTGTTGGAGGAGTTTTGGGTTAAGGGCGACATCCTGGATATTTGGACCCAATTTCCAATACCATATTCGCTTTCCAATCTTCCGTTCCGACCCATACCCAAATTGTCATATCGGCCCACTTTTGATTTTGGGTGGTGTTTTTGGCCAAACGGGGGAGAGTCTGCCCCCTTACGATAGCAACAAATTATAAAGCCGGTTCCTTCTTCCTACCCATATCCGCAATCTACTCCCGAATACATTTCAGTTGAGCCCCATATTGTCATGATCGTCCAATAAACCTATTTTAGGGGGTTTTGGGGTGGAGGCGGTCCCCCCATTTTCTTGGACCCAATTTTAATAAAAAATTCGTACTCTAATCCTGTATACCTTTCATTTGAGTCCCATATTGTCCCAATCGGTACACTTTTATTTTTATACCCACCACAGTAGGCCTCCCAACATAGGTCCAACATATGGTTCAGATCTCCCGATAAAGGGTGTGAAGCCCATAAAAGCTTTATTTATTCGTACTCTAATCCTGTATACCTTTCATTTGAGTTACATATTGTCCCAATCGGTACACTTTTATTTTTATACCCACCACCGTAGGCCTCCCAACATAGGTCCAACATATGGTTCAGATCTCCCGATAAATGGTCTGAAGCCCATAAAAGCTTTATTTATTACCCGATTTCGATGAAATTTGCAACAATGGGTTATTTTAAAGCTCCTGACGTCTGACCCGAATATGGTTCAGATCGGACTATATTTAGATATAGCTGCCATATAGACCGATCTCCCGATAAAGGGTCTGAAGCCCATAAAAGCTTTATTACCCGATTTCGATGAAATTTGCAACAATGGGATATTTTAAATCTCCCGACATCTGACCTTAATATGGTTTGGATCGGACTGTATTTAGATATAGCTGCCATATAGACCGATCTCCCGATAAAGGGTCTGAAGCCCATAAAAGCTGTATTTGTTAGTCGGTATCGCTGAAATTTGCAACAATGGGTTATTTTAAGCTTCCCGACATCTGACCTAAATATGGATTAGATCGGTCCATATCTAGATATAGCTGCCATATAGACCGATCTTCCAATAAAGGGCCTGAAGCCCATAAAAGGCTTTATATATTACCCGATTTCGCTGAAATTTAAAACAGTGGGTTATTTTAAGCCTCCCGACGTCTGATCTAAGTATGGATTAGATCGGTCCATATTTAGATATAGCTGCCATATGGACCGATCTCCCAATAAAGGGTCTGAAGCCCATAAAAGCTTTATTTATTACCCGATTTCGATGAAATTTGAAACAGTGAGTAGTTTTAGGCCACTCGCCATCCTATCCTACGGTGGTGGGTATAAAAATTTGCCAGATGAGTCTGGGGGTCGCCCCCTTCTGAAAAACCCCTACATGGACATGTAGGCCGATCGGAACAATATGTGAATCAAATGGAAATCATTTAACAGTAGAAATCAAAATTGATATCAAATTGAATTACCAAGTATATGGAGGACAAAGCCACACCCAAATGGATGACCAGGACAATATGGTATTCTCACATTATTATTTGAGGACAAGAGTTTGGGGGGACCACCCTTCCCCCAAAAACATTCCGGGGGACATGTAGACCTATGTAGAAAATATGCGACGCTAATGGAAGTTATTTGACAGTAGAGCACGAATCTGATACCAATTTTAGGCACCAAGTATCTGGGCGGCCACCCCACCAAGTAACATGGGGAACGCCCCACCCAAAACCCCACAAAAATGGGAATATTTAGCTATTGGGACAATATGGGCAGAAAATGAGAGGTAATTTAAAGTAGATTACGAAACTAATATAAACATTTAACCCCAGGAGTCCGGGGGCCGTCCACTTCGAAAACCACCCCTCACCCAAATGGACATGTATGACCGATTGGGATAAGATGGGACTCATATGGAAGGTATTTGGTAGGGGAATATGAATCTGATATCAATTTAAGACACAAAGTATCTGGACGTCCACCCCACACCCAAATGGTTTATCAGGACAATGTGGTATTCTGGCATTGTTATTTGACACAAAGATTCTGGGGGACCACTCTGCCCCTTAACAACACTCAGACGGACATGTAGACCTTTGGGCACTATAGGGGATACACATGGAAGGTACTTGACAGTAGAGTGCGAATATGATATCAATGTCAGGCACTAACCATTTGGGCGGCTACCCACCAAGCAACATGGGGGAACGCCCCACCTCAAAACCCACAAAAACGGGCATATTTAACGATTGGGACAATATGGGAAACAAATGAGAGGTAATTTAAAATAGAATAAGAAGCCGATATAAAAAATTTGCCCCAGGAGTCTGGAGGCCGTCCACTTCCAAAAAAAAAGATCTCACCCAAATGGACATATAGGCCGCTCGGGATAAGACGGGAATCAAATTGAAGGCATTTCACAGTGGAATATGAGTCTGATATCAATATTAGGCGCAAAGTATCTGGGCCCCACACCCAAAATGGTCGTTCAGGACAGTATGATACTCTGACATTAGTATTTGAGGCCAAGAGTCTGGGGGACTACCCCTTCCCAAAAAAAACACCGACGGACATGTAGACCTATGGGAACAATAGGGACGAAAATGGATGGTATTTGACAGTAGAGTACGAATATGATACAAATTTTAAACACCAAGTATCTGGGCGTCTGCCCCACCAAGCAACATGGGTTAACGCCCCACCCAAAACGGGCATGTTTACCGATTGGGACAGTGTGGGAATCAAATCAAAGGTATTGTAAAGCAGACTACGAAACTGATCTAAAAATATAGCCCGAAGAGTCTGAGCGCCGCCCCATTCCGAAAAACCACTCACCCAAATAGACATGTAGGCCGATCAGCATAAGATGGGAATCAAATCGAAGGCATACGAAATTGATATCAATACGAAATTGATATCAATTCGAATACGAAATTGATATCAATTTTAATCACCCAGTACTGGGCGGTCACCCCACACCCAAATGGTCGATCAGAACAATATGGTACTCTGACATTATCATTTGGGGCTTAGAGTTTGGGGGAACCACCCTCCCCTCCAAAAACACTCGGGCGGACATTTGGACCTATGGGGAAAATATGCGATGCAAATGGAAGTTATTTGATAGTAGAGTACGAGTATGATATCAATTTCAGGCACTAAGCATCTGGGCGGCTACCCACCAAGCAACTTGGGGGAACGCCCCACCCTAAACCCCACCAAAACGAGCATCTTAAGCTATTGGGACAGTATGGGAATCAAATCAGAAGTATTTTAAAGCAGAGTACGAAACTAATATAAAAATTTAGCCAAAGGAGTTTGAGACCCGCCCCATTCTGAAAAACGCCTACATGGACAAGTAGGCCGATCAGATCAATATGGGAGTTATATCGAAGGCATTTGACAGTAGAAAACAAATTTGATGTCAAATTTAATCACCAAGTATATAGACGACCAAGCCACATCCAAATGGTTGATTAAGTCAATATGGTACCCTGACATTATTATTTAGTTTGGGGGGGATCACCGTTCCCCCCAAAACACTCAGGCGGACATATGGACCTATGGGGAAAATATGCGACGCAAATGGAAGTTATTTGACGGTAGAGTACGAATCTGATATCAATTTTAGGCACCAAGTATCTGAGCGGCTACCCCACCAAGTAACATGGGAGAACGCCCCACCCCAAAACCCACAATAACGGGCATATTTAGCTATAAAGACAATATGGGCAGCAAATGAGAGGTAATTTAAAGTAGAGTACGAAACTAATATAAAAATTTTGAACCAGGAATCTGGAGGCCGTCCACTCTCAAAAAAACTCTGGCCCAAAATGGACATTTATGACCGATTGGGATAAGATGGGACACAAATGGAAGATATCTGTCAGTAGAATACGATTTCGATATCAATTTTAATCACCAATTATCTGAGTGGCCACCCCACACCCAAATGGTCGATCAGGACAATATGCTTCTCTGACATTATTATCTGAGTTTAACGGTCAGGGGAACTACCCTTCCCCTAAAGAACACTCAGACGAACATGTGGACCTATGGGGACAATATGAAACGCAAATATAAGGTATTTGACAATAGAGTACGAATATGATATCAATTTTAGACAGCAAGTATTTGGGCACCTACCCCACCCCCAAAACAATTCCCCTCCAAATGGTCATGAAGTTCGTTAGGGACAAAATGGGAATCTTTGATTATTTGAGGTCACGAGTCTGGGGGACCAAGTCATTTCACAAACATCTTCAACAGGACATATAGACCGATCGGAGCAATATGGGACTCAAATTAAAGCTATTTGCTAGTCAAGTACGAAGATGACAATTTTCAGTTGGAGCAAAAGAGTTTGAGGGCTGTAACATAATTTTTGTGAATTTTTTTCTTTTCTGGCCTTATTATGAGACCACAAAGTTCAAATTAAAAAAAAAAAAAAAACAGACACGTGATTGTAATAAAAGCCAATGATGGCAAGAAACAGGGCATTACTCCAGGATGGAGTGTGTGTGTGTGTGTGTATGTTGCGAATTAGAGTACATGAAGAATATGGACACAACATTTCCTTGTTGACTAATTAGCTTATTTGTAAAACTCATTTCCTGCTTTGGCCAAGAGCTGCATGAAAATGCTGCGGCAATGCCACAGGGCAGCCATGAAAGGCCCAAGGAAGGTTTCAAAATGAAAACTGAAACTGTGATGAAATGAATGGACAAATGGAAGGAACACGACGGACAGACAGCTACACAGACTTGAGTGCGAAATGAGAAATGTCCAGTAACTGCAATGAAATAAAACTTAAATACTTCTTAAATAGCCAAGTGATTGTTGTTGTTGTTGTTGCAGCCGCAATAGCAGGCTGGGAGTTTTCATGTGTGGCAAATAAATGATTATGGAATTGGATTTCATAACCAGAAGCCAACCATGCAGCCAGCCTTTAACACTGGAGACACAAACACACACACACACACAAGTCTCAGCGGCAATCATACATGGACATGGACATTACAAGTCCACCTAACCTACCGCCCAGCCATCATTTTAACCAAGCACATATCCATCAGTCCTCCTCCTCATAGTCTCCTCTCCTTTGCTTTCCATCAATGACTTTGAAAATCCAAAAAAAAAACGGATGACAATAAGGAAAGGAAAACATTGAGAGAAACACTTGAAAACACACTCATACTCATGTTGCAATAAAATGTGGCTTTGCTGATTTCGCCTTTCCTTGGCATGGCCAGGCATGCAACATGATTATGACAGCAACTGGCCGGCCAGCCGGCCAGCCAACCAAGAAGGTGGCCTTTCTGTTGGATGAAAAAAAACCAAACTCAGTAGTCATCAACGAACGGTTCAGTAAAATATGTGCCATGCAAGACAGAGTGCAGGGTAACTAAATAAAAAAAAAAATAAATAACAGCAGAAATCCTTTCCAGGAAAAAGTTGCAAAACGAACGGAAAAATCCAAGAAGGAGCAATGGCTCCAAATAACCCAGCAAACATAAAAGGCAAAGAAAAGCATGAGGAGAAAACTTTTGAAAGAGGGTTCATACAAAGATTTGAATGCAATTACACAAAGGGAAAAGAGATGACGGTTACCCAAAAAAAGTAAGAAAAGGTGGGTTCACATGGTACAATTGCAGTAAATTTGTTGAAAAGTCTGGAAAAAAGGATAATGCCTTGATTTATAAGATTGACTTAGGTTAGGTTAGAGTGGCAGTACTTTAAAACTCTCTTGAACAATTTTAAGTCAATTGTCCAATTGGAAAAGTCCAAAAAGGAGCAATGACTTCAAATAACCCAGCAAACATAAAAAGCAAAGGAAAGCATAAGGAGAAAATGATAGAAAGAGGGTTCATACAAAGATTTGGATGCAATGGAAACAAAGGGAAAGGAAATGATGATTTAGTTGACCATCATTTCCTTTCCCTTTGTTTTCATTGCATCCAAATCTTTGTATGAACCGTAGAAAAGGTGGGTTCACATGGTACAATTGCGGTAAATTTGAAAAGTATGAAAAAAAGGATAATTGCCTTGATTTATAAGATTGACTTAGGTTAGGTTAGAGTGGCAGTACTTTAAAACTCTCTTGAACAATTTTAAGTCAATTGTCCAATTGGAAAAGTCCAAAAAGGAGCAATGACTTCAAATAACCCAGCAAACATAAAAAGCAAAGGCAAGCATAAGGAGAAAATGATAGAAAGAGGGTTTATACAAAGATTTGGATGCAATGGAAACAAAAGGAAAGGAAATGACGAATACCTTAAAAAAACGTAAGAAAAGGTGGGTTCACATGGTACAATTGCAGTAAATTTTTTGAAAAGTATGGACCAGAAAAGGATAACTGCCTTGGTCAATAACATTGGCTTAGTGGCAGCCCTTTAAGGCTCTCCTAAAAAATTTTAAGGCAATTGTGACACCACAGTAGCAACAGACTATGGCGGAAGTCGAACCCACTACCCCCTGTACTGGTAATCCAAGCACGCTACCAACTCTGCAACCGGGGCGGTGCCTATAACATTGACTTTTTTTTCTGGGTCAATAACATCGGCTTAGTGCCAGTCCTTTAAGACTCTCTTAGACAATTTTAAGTCAGTTGTGACACCACAGTAGCCACAGACCAAGGCCTATGGTGGGAGTCGAACCCACGACCCCCTGTACTGGTAATACAAGCACGCTACCAATTCTGCAAACGGGGCGGTGCCTATAACATTGGCTTATTTAAGGAGATTTTTTTTGTTTTTCAGCACTAAAAAAACTGTCCTCCTGAAAGTTTGCTGGGTATCGCCATCCCCCCCCCCCCCCCCCCCCATCGCACAGCAATATTTTCTAAAATACTTTGGTCATTTGATGTGATTTGTCCAACATGTTTGTAACAACACAAAAATCCATCGTCTCTAAATGGACTGCCTCATGTTGCAAAACAAGGCTCAGATTGCAAATTAAAATAAGGAAAAGCAGAAAACAGCGACAGCGACAACTACAACGACGACAACAACCAGAACGACAATTTGAGCCAAGCCACCATCAGACAGGCAACCATCATCTCCATCGCCTCTGCCTATGAATATCCTCTTAGGAGGTACAAATGGAGTACATACCGCAACTCTTGATGAAATAGGCAAGAAAGCTACCATCGAACGGTGTTTAATACCTCCCTGATTGGAAAAGAGAAAAACATTCATTGCTGCCACTTGCCAACACCATTCATGCCACATCATGCTCTAAAAAAGGAGCCAATAGCAATATGACTCCTTCTATGGCTTGCCAAGGGGGTTACAGTTTTAGTTGGGCCCCTTGAACCTGTAACGACAGTTTTTGGGCAAACTTAAATCTGCACCAAAATAGGATTTTTAAACAAAAAAAAAGCAAGCAAAGGCTCTGAACAGATTTTAATGGACTTTGGCATAGGTATAAAACTCTCTAGACTGTAGAGTGTCCCAAACACACAAAAGGTAAGGTAGTTCGAAAAGAGGGTGCGGTCGAAATGCTAACAAGCATGTCGAACTTTATGTCCATACTAGCATCGCGGTAGTCCACTTCGCTACCCCCGTTTTTGATACCCCTTTTTATACCCTCCACCATTGGATGGGGGGTATACTAATTTCGTCATTCTGTTTGTAACAACTCGAAATATTCGTCTGAGACCCCATAAAGTATATATATTCTTGATCGTCGTGACATTTTATGTCGATCTAGCCATGCCCGTCCGTCCGTCTGTCTGTCGAAAGCACGCTAACTTCCGAAGGAGTATAGCTAGCCGCTTGAAATTTTGCACAAATACTTCTTATTAGTGTAGGTCGGTTGGTATTGTAAATGGGTCATATCGGTCCATGTTTTGATATAGCTGCCATATAAACCGATCTTGGGTCTTGACTTCTTGAGCCTCTAGAGTGCGCAATTCTTATCCGATTGAAATGGAATTTTGCACGACGTGTTTTGTTACGATATCCAACAACTGTGCCAAGTATGATTCAAATCGGTACATAACCTGATATAGCTGCCATATAAACCGATCTTGGGTCTTGACTTCTTGAGCCTTTAGCGTGCGCAATTCTTATCCGATCAGAATGAAATTTTTCACGACGTGTTTTGTTATGATATCCAACAACTGTGCCAAGTATGGTTCAAATCGGTCCATAACCTGATATAGCTGCCATATAAACCGATTTTGGGTCTTGACTTCTTGAGCCTCTAGCGTGCGCAATTCTTATCCGATCAGAATGAAATTTTGCACGACGTGTTTTGTTATGATATCCAACAACTGTGCCAAGTATGGTTCAAATCGGTCCATAACCTGATATAGCTGCCATATAAACCGATCTTGGGTCTTGACTTCTTGAGCCTCTAGCGTGCGCAATTCTTATCCGATCAGAATGAAATTTTGCACGACGTGTTTTGTTATGATATCCAACAACTGTGCCAAGTATGGTTCAAATCGGCCCATAACCTGATATAGCTGCCATATAAACCGATCTTGGGTCTTGACTTCTTGAGCCTCTAGCGTGCGCAATTCTTATCCGATCAGAATGAAATTTTGCACGACGTGTTTTGTTATGATATCCAACAACTGTGCCAAGTATGGTTCAAATCGGTCCATAACCTGATATAGCTGCCATATAAACCGATCTTGGGTCTTGACTTCTTGAGCCTCTAGAGGGCGCAATTCTTATCCGAATGGAATGGAATTTCGCACGACGTGTTTTGTTTCGATACCCAACAACTGTCCCAAGTATGGTTGAAATCGGTTCATAACCTGATATAGCTGTCATATAAACAGATCTGGGGATTTGACTTCTTGAGCTTCTAGAGGGCGCAATTTCTATCCGATTTTGGTGAAATTTTGCATGACGTATTTTATTTTTACTTTCAACAACTGTGTCAAATAAGGTTCAAATCGGTTCATAACCTGATATAGCTGCCATATAAACCGATCTGGGATCTTGACTTCTTGACCCCTAGAAGTCGCAATTATTATCCGATATGCCTGAAATTTTGTACGACGGATCCTCTCATGACCATCAACAAACGTGTTTATTATTGTCTGAATCGGTCTATAGCCCGATACAGATCCCATAACAATCGTTCTCTCTATTTTACTTCGTGAGCCCCAATGGGCGCAATTCTTATACGAATTGGCTGAAATTTTACACAGGTCTCCAACATATAATTTAATTGTGGTCCGAACCGGACCATATCTTGATATCGTTTTAATAGCAGAGCAACTCTTTTCTTATATCCTTTTTTGCCTAAGAAGAGATGCCGGGAAAAGAACTCGACAAATGCGATCCATGGTGGAGGGTATATAAGATTCGGCCCGGCCGAACTTAGCACGCTTTTACTTGTTTAGTGTAGGACTTCCCAAAAACCTAGATAGTCAGAAATCTGTACCAAATGGTACCAGTATTGGTACCAAAATGTACGAATTACAAAAAGCTCATAGTCACCCATTATATTTTTCCTAGTTGTGCCGGCATGCCAAATTTCAGACCTCTATCTCCATCTGTAAAGAAAGTACCAAATGGTACCAATTTTGGTGCCAAAATATACGAAATTTGAATATGTCACCGATCACTTATTTCTTGGTTGTACATACATACCAGATTTTAGACCTCTATCTCCATCTGTAAAGAAGGTCCCAAATGGTACCAATTGCTGTACTAAACGTACGTTTCCTCCCGGTACCAATTCTATTTTTTAATTTTTTCTTTTCACTCCTACATCCTTTTGCACCAGATGTCTTTTAAGTCAAATTTCAAAATTCTACCTCTCTCCATCCTCCCTGTACAAAGTTCACTCATTTCGTACCTTTTTAGTACTTTTTTTAGTACCTAAAAGTACAAAATTCCAAAAACTCTCACAGTCACAAACAAAAAAGTAAACGTAAAATTGCTCTCACTTCCGATACGATTTTTTTAACATTTTTTTTTAAAACCTTTTTCTTCGAGACTCTTTTAAATTTCGTTCGCGCTGGGCAAATATGTACCCTTTCGTACTTTTTAGTACCTAAACGTAGGAATATCACCAAATCCAGCCTTATCCTGTGCCTATGACCCAAGACCAACTTTGAAGCAAAATTTCATGATTCTAGTTTCAGCCGTTTGGACTGGGCAATGATCAGTCAATCCCGGCCGATACGGGATAACTATGAGCACCACACAGGCTGGAACTTTGAGCTCCGACTTGTGTGGAAGCTTAGCTGTAAGCCACCGGGCGCATCCACAGGTTGCGGATGGTGGAAAGCTCCATTTTTATGCGGAGTAGCTGCAAATGCAGCCGCGGGCAGTCAGCGATTTTCGAGAGGAGAGTCTCAGTCTCGGAGTCAGGTGGCACTGACTCTTAATTAAATACTGAGTGCCAATGATACTCGAGATGACAAGGCCAGTTATTGGCGCCTTCAAATAACCAATGGCCAACATCAGCGTCTGTTCCCAGGTTAGGGGCGGCTGGGGGCGAGCGTCAGATCTTGAAGCAAGCGGCTCGCCACAACGAGGGAAACATGTGCAATCCCACAAAACCCATGCGGTTAAGGCGCTGGGCCAGTAACCCGCCCCCGGAAAACTGAGAACTACTATGAGAAACAAAGGAACAGGATAAACGGACACGCTGATAAGGCGTATGCATCAGCTTATCTGCGCAATCTGACTAGAAGAACGCATACCCGATGATTGGAACCTCAGCATACTATGTCCTGCACACAAGACAGGAGACAAGACGGAATGTGCCAACTACAGAGGAATAAGTCTCCTCCCCCCCTTCGCATACAAGATACTCTCGAGCGTACTGTGTGAAAGATTAAAACCTGAGATGTCCCGATGTCCCGATTTGACTTCTTGAGCCCCTGGAAACCTCAATTTTTGACCGATTTGGCTAAAATTTTGCACGTAGTATTTTGTCATGACTTCAAATAACTGTGACAAGTACGGTTCCAATCGGTCAAGAACCTGATATAGCTCCCATATAAACCGATCTCCCGATTTGACTTCTTGAGCCCCTGGAAGTCTCCAATCGGTCAAGAACCTGATATAGCTCCCATTTAAGCCGACCTCCCGATTTGACTTTTTGAACCCCTGGAAGCCGCAATTTTTGACCAATTTGGCTGAAATCAACTTGACAAATGCGATCCATGGTGGAGGGTATATAGGATTCGGCCCTGCCAAATGGCAAAGACCCCCAAGAGCCTTTGACAGTTTTATGGCACTTCTTCAGTTCACAACCGAGATATCCTGCATAAAGTGCGTAGTCACCACAATGATGGAAAGGTGCAAACACGTGTCGTTTTGAGAGACAAAAGAGAAGATTCACACATTCCGAAAATCATTTTGAGTTTACCACCAATAGGATAATGATTATCTTTAGTAGTCGAAGCGGCAATGTGGTGGTATTTGCTGCTGCCATGTTTTGGTTGTTTTTTCTTAATCTGCACGCCTTTTCTTTGTTGGTATACTGCCATCTCCCAAATGAAACTAAATACGCCGCCTCCTGTAATGTGATCCTTTTGTTTAGCTCTCGTGGGCGTAAAAGGATTAGGAACAGGTTCAACGATTTGTTTTTAAAATTCAACAAAACAATATTAGAAACAATCACATCATTTGTCGTACATGTCTTTAAAGTTAAAGAAATAGAAAATAGAGCAGAGGCATCTTTCTGGAGGGTCAGAAATAGTGTGAAATGATTTTCTTGATTGATTATTGACATTAATGAAAGAAATGAACGCATTTAAATGGTTTCAAATTTCGTATTCATAGAAAAAGGGGGATGTATGTGTATTTTTGGAAAATCATTAAGGGCATATTAAAAATTAAAAAAAAAAATCATTAAACATGTAAATCATTGTAGGGGAGGTTCTAAAGGATGATAATGAGTTCCAGGAATTTTAATAAAACTCCTACAAATTGTTATGAAGGATTTGAAGACAAATACATTGTCCCACATTTGGATATCAGATTCGTATTCTACTCCCAAATACCTTTACTTGAGCCCCATATTAGGATGGTCAATAAATAATTGCTGTTTGTGGGGTGTTTTCGGGAAGAGGTAGATGGCCAGAAAATTTGTCCCGAAAATGGGTATCAATTTCAAGCTCTACTCCCCATTACTTTTCTTTGGAGCCCCATATTGACCTGGTCGGTAAATATGTCCGATTTAGGTGTGTTTTGGGGAGTGGGATTGTCCCCCAAACAAGCACTTAGCCCTGAAAATAAATCAGCCTCCTGCTTTACTCTCATTATCATTTATTTAAGCCCCATATTGCCAATGTACTCAAAGTTGGATATCAAATTCGTTTTCTAATCTCAAATACCTTTCGTTTAAGGCCGCCTTAAGAGCTCCACTCTCTTTAAGACCCAAATTGCCATGGTGAGCAAATACGTCCTATTTGGGGGTTGTTATGGAGGTGGGACATCCCCTAGGCAGTTGGTTCCGAATGTTGATATCAGATTCGTTGTCTACTCCAAAATACATTTCATTTGCGCCCCATTTTTCCACAGTCGGCGAACCTGTCCGGTTTGGGGAGTGTTCTGAGGTATGGGCGGCCATTCAGTGACTTTTGCTGGAAAGCTTCGTATTCTACTCTAAAGTACCTTTTATTGGAGCCCCATACTGCAATGGTCAGCAAATACTTTGGGTGGTGCTATGAGGTGGGTTGGGCCCATAAAAACTTTCCCACAAATATTGATATCAGATTCGTGGGGTACATCCAAAGACCTTTCATTTGAGTCCCATATTGCTATGCTCGTAAATTTGTGCTCTTTGGGGGGTGTTTTTGGAGAGGGACGACCCCCCAAAACACTTGGTTCACATTTGGATAACATATTCTAATTCCACTCGTAAATACCTTTCATTTGAGTCCCATATTGCCATGAGCGGTAAATATGACCGATTTAGGTGTGTTTTGGGGAGTGGGGTTGTCCCCCAAACGCTTAGTCCGCCAATTGGATATCAGATACGTTTTCTAATCTTAAATACTTTTCATTTGAGTCCCATATTGTCGTGATTGGTCTATTTATATATTTGGTAAGTTTTGGGGGTGGGGCGGCCCCCCTAGGTACCCCCAATTTTTGTTTTTACGTTACTATAAGAGAGCACACAAAATATGGCTTAAATCGCACCACCCATTTTCGAGATCAGGCGTTTCTGAAAATTAGAGTAAGGGGGAAGTTCCGCCCCCCTCCGGTATCGACGTCATTGGTAATTGCAATGTGTGTATTCAATGTCCCGCAATTGTGATGAAAAGCCAAACCTCATTCGTGCCTGAACTCCCTCCACGCAATGAGCCCTCTCATCATTCTGGAGTACGGTATAAACTTAAAGTGCCTTAGAAAAGGAAACTATCGCCCATAGAGAATTCTTCCCAGGTACGATATTTGTCTTTTATCTGATAATCGTCGCTGTATCATCGATGAGATCGATATATTATGGATACCGATATGAGCGATATAGTATGGAATACATCGATATTTTATCGATATGGCCGATATTTTATCGACCAACGTAGCGCAGAGGTTAGTATGTCCGCCTATGACGCTGAACGCCTGGGTTCGAATCCAGGTGAGACCATCAGAAACAAATTTTCAGCGATGGTTTTCTCCTCTTAATGCTGGCAACATTTGTGAGGTACTATACCATGTAAAACTTCTCTCCAAAGAGGTGTCGCACTGCGACATGCCGTTTGGACTCGGCTATAAAAAGGAGACCCCTGATCATTGAGCTTAAACTTGAATCGGACTGCACTCATTGATACGTGAGAAGTTTGCTTCTGTTCCTTAATGAAATGTTTATTGGCAAATTTGCATTTGCAATGTCGATGGGATCGAGATATTATCGATAAGATCGATATATTATCGTTAAGATCGATATATTATCGATAAGATTGATATATTATCGATAAGATCGATATATTATCGTTAAGATCGATATATTATCGATAAGATCGATATATTATCGATAAGATCGATATATTATCGATAAAATCGATAAGATCGATATATTATCGATAAAATCTATAAGATCGATATATTATCGATAAAATCGATAAGATCGATATATTATCGATAAGATCGACATATTATCGATAAGATCGATTTATTATCGTCAAGATTCATACATTACCGATCATTTCTATATATTATTGATATAATCGATACATTGTTGTTAAAATCGTTATCTTATTTGTAAAATTGATAAATTATTGATAAAATCGATATATTTTCTTGATATATGATAGATATACTATACATTGTCCATAAGATCGATATATTACCAAAATAAAGTATATATCATCGATGAGATCGATTTTGTACCTATACGATCGAAAAGAATTGATGAAATCAATATTTTATTGAAAATATCGATATATTTTCCATACCATACATAAAATCGATATATTATTAAAAACTGATTTTATTTTCCCAGTAAAAATCGATATATTATAAATAATCTCGATATATCGTCGAAAGGAAAGATATATTAACTATATATTATTCCTACTATCGATATTGATGGATATAATACCAATAAATTTTATATGTTTTCGATAAGATCGATATTTTTTCGATAAAATCAATATATTATCTATAAATTCGATGCAGTGGTGATAAGATCAATTAATTTTCAACAATATCAAGATGTTATCGATAAGATATCTTATCGATAAGATATATCGATCGTCAATAAAATCGATAAATTATTGCTCAGATCGCTATATTATCGATCATTTCTATACATTATTGATAATGGATCGATAGGACCGAACCATTATTGATAAGACCCATATATAATCGATCATTTCTATATACTATCGATAAGATCGCTATATATCCGATCATATCTATACATTATCGATAAAATCGATATACTATCGAAAAGATCTATACATTTTTGAAAAAATCGATATATTATTGCTAAAATCGATGAAATTGATATATTATTGAAAATCTCGATAAATCGTTGAAAGGAAATATAGGAATAAATATAAATAGTTAATATATCTATTTATTATCCCTACTATCGATATGTTAAGAGTATGATTGAAATAATATCAACAAGTTTGATATAATTTTGATAAGATCGATTTTTTTCGATAAAAAAAAAGTTTTTTTTTCGATAAAATCGATACAGTGTCGATAAGATCAATTTACTTTCAATAATATCAATGCATTATTAATAAGATATATTAGGTTGCCCAAAAAGTAATTGCGGATTTTTTAAAAGAAAGTAAATGCATTTTTAATAAAACTTAGAATGAACTTTAGTCAAATATACTTTTTTTACACTCTTTTCCTAAAGCAAGCTAAAAGTAACAGCTGATAACTGACAGAAGAATGAATGCAATTACAGAGTCACAAGCTGTGAAAAAATTTGTCAACGCCGACTATATGAAAAATCCGCAATTACTTTTTGGGCAACCCAATATTATTGATAAGATCGATATATTGCCAATAAAATGGATCATATCAATACATTATTGATAAGATCGATAAGACCGATATATTATCGATTATTTCTAAACACTATCGATAAGATCGCTATATTATCGATCATTTCTATATATTATCGATCATATCTATATATTATCGATCATATCTATATATTATCGATCATATATATATATTATCGATAACGATATATTATCGATAATATCGATAAACTCTACAAAAGATTTATGTATTTTTTGATATAAACGATATATTTTTGCTGAAATCAATCAATTATTGATAAGATAGATAAACTATAGATCAGATCGATATGCTATCGATATGATCTATACATTGTCCATAAGATCGATTTATTATCGATAAGTTATTTTCGAAAAGGTAGTATCCGAAGAATCGATATATCATCGAAAACTATTTATATGTTATCAATTAGATCGATATATTATAAATCAATGCGATATATTATCCCTATGATCGATCGATATATTAGCAAAAACTATTTATATTTTATCAATTAGATCGATATATTATAAATCAATGCGATATATTATCCCTACGATCGATATGTTTTCAGCATTATCGATATGATATCAATTAGGTTCATATGTTATCGACAACTTCCATAAATTTTCGATAAAATCGATGTGTTATCCATTATTCGATAAATTGTCAATACGATCGATAAATTATCGATAAAACAAAAAGCATTATGTGGAGATTCTGGGTCTCTTTCTTTGCCTATTCCCGGTATACATGAGTCTACCGGGAATAGGCAAAGACAAACTAAGAGAAACCGAAGCCATTCATGGAGCTTACATATGGAATGAAGAAGTTGTCTATAGAACGACAAAGATCCTATAGGGGAAATATAAAGAGTAAAAGCGTGCTAAGTTCGGCCGGGCCGAATCTTATATACCCTCCACCATGGATCGCATTTGTCGAGTTCTTTTCCCGGCATCTCTTCTTAGTCAAATAAGGATATAATAAAAGAGTTGCTCTGCTATTAAAACGATATCAAGATATGATCCGGTTTGGACCACAATTAAATTATATGTTGGAGACCTGTGTAAAATTTCAGCCAATTCGTATGAGAATTGGGCCCATTGGGGGTCACGAAGTAAAGTAGAGAGAACGATTTATATGGGATCTGTATCGGGCTATAGACCGATTCAGACCATAATAAACACGTTTGTTGATGGTCATGAGATGATCCGTCGTACAAAATTTCAGGCATATCGGATAATAATTGCGACCTCTAGGGGTCAAGAAGTCAAGATCCCAGATCGGTTTATATTTCAGCTATATCAGGTTATGAACCAATTTGAACCTTATTCGACACAGTTGTTGAAAGTAAAAATAAAATACGTCACGCAAAATTTCAGCCAAATCGGATAGGAATTGCGCCCTCTAGAAGCTCAAGAAGTCAAATCCCCAGATCTGTTTATATGACAGCTATATCAGGTTATGAACCGATTTCAACCATACTTGGCACAGTTGTTGGATATCATGACGAAATACTTCGTGCAAAAACTCATTCAAATCGGATAAGAATTGTGCCCTCTAGAGGCTCAAGAAGTCAAGACCCAAGATCCGTTTATATGGCAGCTATATCAGGTTATGGACCGATTTTAACCATACTTGGCACAGTTGTTGGATATCATAAGAAAACACGTCGTGCGAAATTCCATTCCAATCGGATAAGAATTGCGCACTCTAGAGGCTCAAGAAGTCAAGACCCAAGATCGGTTTATATGGCAGCTATATCAAAACATGGACCGATATGGCCCATTTACAATACCAACCGACCTACACTAATAAGTAGTATTTGTGCAAAATTTCAAGCGGCTAGCTTTACTCCTTCGGAAGTTAGCGTGCTTTCGACAGACAGACGGACGGACGGACGGACGGACGGACAGACATGGCTAGATCGACATAAAATGTCACGACGATCAAGAATATATATACTTTATGGGGTCTCAGACGAATATTTCGAGTAGTTACAAACAGAATGACGAAATTAGTATACCCCCCATCTTATGGTGGAGGGTATAAAAAGTAACAAGTAAGAGCGTGCTAAGTTCGGCCGGGCCGAATCTTATATACCCTCCACCATGGATCGCATTTGTCGAGCTCTTGCCACGGTATCTCTTTTTAGACAAACAACGGATAAAAGAAAATGATTGCTATGTTATTGGAACAATATCAAGTTATGGTTCATTTCGGACCATAATTGAACTGAATATTGGAGACCATAGTAGAAGTCAGCCAAATCTAATAATAATTGCGCATGCTTAGGGGCTGAAGAAGTAAAAAAGAGAAATCGGTTTATAGGGGAGCTGTATCAAGCTATTGATCGATTGAGACCATATTAGACCTTCAATATAGGTCATGGGAGAAGCCGTTGTACAAAATTTCTTCCAAATCGGATGAGAATTGTGCCCTCTAGAGGCTCAAGAAATCAAGACCCAAGATCGGTTTATGTGGCAGCTATATCTAAACATGGACCGATTTGGCCGGACCTACACTAATAAAAAGTATTTGTGCAAAATTTCAAGAGGCTAGCTTAATTCCTTCGAAAGATAGAGTACTTTCGAATGACAGACGGACGGACGGACGGACATGGCTGGATTGACTTAAAATGACATGACGATCAAAAATTTATATACTTTACGGGGTCTCAGAAGCATATTTCGAGGTGTTACACACAGAATGAAGAAATAAGTATACCCCCATCCTATGGTGGAGGGTATAAAAAGCTTAATAAAACAAGGCATGTGGTATGAAGAAGTTGTCGCTAGCACGACAAAGATCCGGTAGGGGAAATTCGATCTGTCTGAACTTCCTCACGGGACACATAGAGTTACAGGCATACCTACATAAAAAGGTTATGAGCAGAAAAGCTGCGTGCAGGACATGTGGTGAATAGGCACCACTTATGTCTAATCGCGATGAAAAAGTCCGACTAACAAACTTCAAGAATGCGAAGCCTTCCGTCTGTCGAATCACAACAGCGGTCGAACGCCTAAAGCTAGCCACTTCAAATTTTGCACAGATACTTAGTATTGATGTAGATCGATTGGGATTGAAAATGGGCCATATAGGTTCAGATTTGGATATAGCTCCCATATAAACCAATCTCCCGATTAGACTTCTTGAGCCTCTGTAAGCCGCAATTTTTGTCCGATTTGGCTGAAATTTGGAAAATAGTGACTGTTATGGCAAATGGGCAACATCGTGTTGAAATCTAAAATTTTTCTTAAAATGTTTTTTTTACCAAAATTCAAGTTTTAGTCCATATTTGATCCTTCCCTCCTCTTTCATTTTTCAATTCTCAGAGTTTTGGCCTAAAAAAATCTAAGTTGTGTGGGAAATTTAGAACAAACATTGTATATATTAAACGCTTTGGCATTTCATGCCCCATATTAAAACTAAAATTTTTTGAGAATACCTACAATTTCACGTTAAATGTTACGGGTAATTTTCGAATTTGAAATACAACTTCCCCCTTCAGCCAAAGCTGTGATCGCATTGCCTAGCTGCATTTAATCTGGCAAATAAGCGAGAAAAATACCACCAAGGCGAACTGGAGTCACTGGAGTGAAGTTCACAGGGTACATACACTTTGGCGTTTTCTCCATTGCCTGCATTACCCATGCCAGCTGGCCTGTTGCCCTTTCATTCCTTCCTGCCTTTCGTCGGCCATCCTCGTTGAGAACTTGCATTAAGCAAAACACCACATTTTCCCCTACAAAAATGGAAATGGCAGCGTACAAATGAGGAGTAGGAAAAACAAGGCTTTTGAACTCTATTCGCTGAGGCTGAACTGAAGTGCATTTTTATTGCTTGTGAAAAATCCGTTGTTGCGCATGCGCATAAAACAAAAGAAGCAAAGAAACGGAAAATATCCACACCACACCACACCACACAGTCAATAAGGCCGCACAGACGCGGTCGCAGTTATGCTCTACGCCTTTTCTGTTGTTGCCCAGATAAGAGGGGGAAAAGCTTAACCACTCTTTGGTCTCCTTCTTTTTAAACCCCCTTTTTCCCTTTCTCTGTTCCTCCCTCCCACCCTCCCCTTCCTTCTTTACTCTCGGCAAAGAAAAGCCAAGAAAAAATTACAAGGAAATTATGGTGTGAAAAAATGCCATTCCATGCCATAGAAGTTAAGTGGAGTTATGTATTCCACAGCCATAGCTGACAGTCAGGCAGGCAGGTAGGCAGGCTCAGGCTACATGTGGCATGGTTTTGTGTGTCAAGGTGTATTAACCTCTTTGCATGAGATTCCTTTGGTTTTAGTTTTTCTGGTTAATGACTGCAAGTGTATGAAAAGATTTTCCCACTTGCGGAAATCTGAGCTGTGGCCAATAGGCAACCAAAGGATTAGTGGGAAAAGAAACTGGCGAAACCAAAGGAAAAAAAAAGAGTTGTAGGAAAAAGGCATGAGACTAGAAAAATATGGAGGAAATAAAATTGTGAAGCAAGGGTTTTATGAAAAAAAATTAACTTTAGAGGAAGGGGATTATCGACAAAATTGAAACCGAATATTATCCAGCTTTGGATCCAATTGGTTTTTGTTCATATTTCCAATAGAAAATCAAAAACTTTTTAAAAAGTTAGGCAAAATATGCGATTTGGCTCATCGCAATGCCAGGCTACTTATATAGCAACTAGCTGAACCGGGCCCTCCCGCTGCGCCTTCTTTAACTCTCTAATATTTTTTTAGGTTGGGGACACTTCGCCCTGAAAATGCGAAGTTTTAAGAAAATCGGCTCAGGCTAGTATCATATACTCATAATGGGTCTAATGGCATTTTTGAGGGGTGGCGTAACCCCCTATACTTCTATCTAATTTTGTATGCCAGATTCGAAATCTACTCCCGAATACCTTTCATTTGAGCCCCATATTGTAATGGACGTCAAATATGTCTGTTTGGGGGAGTTTTGGGGTTGGGGCGGGCCAATGGGTACTTGGACTCAAATTGTAATACCATATTCGTATTCTACTCTCCAATACCTTTAATTTGATATCTATATTGTCCCAATCGGTGCACTTTTGATTTGGGTTGTATTTTTGGCATAAGGGGGAGGGTCCGTCCCCCTTCCGATATCGAAAAATTATATAGCCTATGTTTCCTTCCTGACCAACCTACAAAATATGCGACAACTTCAAGAAAACCAGGCCGTTTTTCAGTCGATACCGAACAAACAAACCGAGTCCTATATATCCGTGATTGGCTAATGTCCCCATTTTGGGGGTTTTTGTGGGGGTAGGGTGATCCCCTTTACTTCGACATGAATTTATATGCCAGACTCGTTATCTACTCCCGCATACTTTTCATTTGATACCCACATTGTACTTATCGATCCACTTTTGATTTTGGGTGGTGTTTTTGGGGTAACGGTGGAGGGTCCGTCCCCTTCCGTTATTAAGAAATTATAAAGCCTATTCCTACTTCCTGACCATATTCGTAATCTACTCCCGAATACCTTTCATTTGAGTCCCATATTGTCATGAACGTCAAATAAACCTATTTTAAGGGGTTTTTGGGGCTGGGGCGGCCCCCCAGGTACTTGGATCCAACTTTTATTATGAAATTCGTACTCTACTCTTGAATACCTTTCATTTGAATCCCATATTGTCCCGATCGGTCCACGTTTTTTTTTGGGTAGTACTTTTGGGATAAGGGGGAGAGTCCGCCCCCCTCCCGATATCAAAAAATTATGTTTCCTTCCAGACCAACCTCAAAATCTGTGAAAATTTCGAGGTAATCGGTTCAGCCGTTTTTGAGCCTATACGGAACAAACAAATCCAGATCATAATTTGAAAGAGAAACTTTCCAAACTGAAGATCTGGGTTTGGTTGCAATGAAATCACGATTTTCCTTTAACTTGAAGTATCGATTGTTGTGTAAGCGGTTGTCTTCTGATTACTTCTGTACTTCTCCTTCAGGGAGTACAGATTTGACCTATGTTAGGCTGACCCTTAAGCGGATTAGTCTCTCTTCCTTCTTCGCTAAGACCTTAGAGATAATTCTGGACTTACACATAAGGAGTAAGCTAGGAGGTGATTTTTTTCCAGGAGTCAGCACGTTCTACTGCGTTCTCTTCTGGAGAGAACTCTTCAGTCTAAGGATTTCGCGTTGGCAGCGTTTCTTGACTTTTAATAATGTTCATGCATCTACCTTAGGAGCTGCTGAGAAGTGCGGGTGTGGAGAATGGTTTTACAGGGAGGATAGGAGCACGGGGGCAGAGGAGCATAGGAGCACGGGGGCAGAGGAGCACGGGGGCATAGGGGCACGCCACAGTCTGGGGTTATATTACCACTGCTATGGATTCTTGTGGTCGATGAGATTCTGTGGGGACTTCAGACCCTAGGAGTCACGATACGCGTTTAAGCTGACGACCTAGTTATTTTACCCACCGAAAAGTTCCTGGGTACCCGGTCTGGGATTCTGCATACTGTTCTGAGTATCACGGCTTGTTGGTCTAGGGGTTAAAGCCAGCAAGACTGAGTTAGTTTTGTTCACGAGGAAAAAGATTGTGCCTGTGTTCAGACTGCCGAGATTGCAGGTACTTTGAGACTGTCCAGGTCGGCTAGATTTCTTGGGATTATTCTGGATAGGAACTTGGATTGGGGTTTGAATGGATAGTCTAAGATAAGGAAGGCTTTGGCTTGTCTCTATTCATGCCAGAGGCTGATAGGCATTAGATGGGGCCTGCGGTCTAGATTGATGCACTGGCGGTACTCGGGGGTAGTGCGGCCGGTTCTGACCTATGGTTGTCATGTTTGGTGACTGAGTACTGAATACGCGTCGTGGGATTTCCAAGGGAAAGGGTAGTTTTAATATCCTTTTCCTGGAAAAAGAATAGTTTAAATACCCTGTCTCAAGGGAAAGGGTAGTTTTAATAACCTTTTCCGGGGGAAAGGGTAGTTTTAATACCCTTTTCCGGGGGAAATGGTAGTTTTAATACCCTTTTCCGGGGGAAATGGTAGTTTTAATACCCTTTTCCGGGGGAAAGGGTAGTTTTAATACCCTTTTCCAGGGGAAAAGAGTAGTTTTAATACCCTTTTCCGGGGGAAAGGGTAGTTTGAATATCCTCTCCCAAGGGAAAGGGTACTTTTAATTCCCTTTCCAAGGGAAAAGGTCGATTTAATAAAATTTCCCAAGGCAAAGAGTAGGTTTAATACCCTTTCCCAAGGTAAAGGGTAGATTTAATACCCTTTCTCAAGGGAAAGGTAGTTTTTATACCCTTTCCCAAGGGAACGTGTAGATTTAATACACTTTTCCAAGGGAAAGGGAACTTTTAATTCCCTCTCTGAAGGCAAAGTGTATTTTTTATACCCCTTCCCAAGGGAAGGGGCAGTTTTAATACCCTTTCCCAAGGGAAGGGTTAGTATTAATAACCTTTCCCATGGCAAGGGGTAGTTGTAATACCATTTCCCAAGGGAAAGGGTAGATTTTATACCTTTTCCCAAGGGAAAGGGTAGTTTAAATACATTTTTTCAAAGGAATGGGTAGTTTTAGTACCCTTTTCCAAGAAAACGGTGGTTTTTATACCCTTTTCCAAGGGAAATTGTAGTTTTAATGCTCTTTTCCAAGGGCAAGGGTAGTTTTAATACCCTCTTCCAAGGGAAAGTCTAGTTTTAATCCCCTTTTCCAAGTGAAAGGGTAGTTTTAATACCATTTCCCAAGGGAAAGAGTAGTTTTAATATATTTTCCCATCTTCGAAGGGGCTCAATTTTTATCCGATTTGGCCGAAAATGTTAACATGATATTTTGTTATGGCTTCTAAAATCATAACAAGTAAGGTCCATAACTTGATAGCGCGTCTGTATGAACCGGTTCTTGTATTTGAAAAAGTCATTCAAATAACTGGTCAATTCAGATCCTTGATGGAGGGTTTAAAAGATTCAAACCAGGTGAAAATAAAGCGCTTTACTTGTTTTTGGTAAATTTCGGCCTAGGGGAAACCCTCAAGTTGGTCTTTCCATCTATTACTCATCTACCGGTCTTGGTTTTTGTTAATTTTAATCTAAGAGCAAGAAGTTCGCTGGAGTTGATCGTTCCACTCTATCTCTACCATGAACTATCTTAGATATGATGGAAAATACTGCCATCTCCTCTTCTTCTTGGTTAGCAGAAACGTTTGCTGAAACAACAAAAAGTCTGCTGAAATGGGACAGCGAAAAGTCTGCTGAAATGGGACAGCAGCAATTTTTTGCTCAAACAGGAAACATTTTTACTGTTAGTAAATTGTAAACCAGTGCTAAACGAATTGGTAAATGCCTCAATTGTTGTTTAGAAGTTAACAAATTTTTAATGGATTCATTCGAAAGCCTAAAATTTTTAATTTAATATCAGCAGACAATGATTGCTGATATCACCAGACTAATTTCTCTGGGGGTGCCACATGAGAACACCTTGAGATATTGACAACTCCATCGTATCTTGAGCCTCCAAAAATCACAATTATGTTTTAGTTCCACTAAAATTTTGCTTGATTACATCTGCTATGACTTCCAGCATCTATGCCAAAAAGGGTGTGCATTAGTTTAGGTCATAAGGAGTTCAAAGTTCAATCTCTGTGTCCATAACATCATTATCTTCCTCATACATTTGTCATCAATTTAATAGTTATAGCCTTTCATTATAAATTAACAGAAGCAGTGACTTGCTTTCTCCTAAGCTCTCTCTCTCTCTCTCTCTCTCACCCTCTCTTGCATCTTCTATCCCTTTCTCTCTACAACAAAAACTCACCAAACGACAAAAACAACAAAAAAAAATAGTAAACAAAACATCAATTTAATCTTTTGTTTCCTCAAAACACCAAAGAGGACCCAACGAGCATACAGCTGATGATGATGATAATGACAATGGCAGTGATGATAATGTAGTTGTTTTCCAAACAACAACACAAAAGAAAAGCAAACTGACAATTATTTAACTTTATGACGTTTGACTCAGCATGTTCTACTATTCATTGTTGTTCTAATCCACCATGTGATGGATTGTGGGTTCATTACACTTCTATGCTCTGCTAGTCCCGCATACATAGCTATGCAGCAGCAGGATTTTTAAATTTTACTACGAATGATTACCCTCCTTTTTCAGAGTGAGACACACACACACGCACACAGTCGCAGGGTGAACAATCACAATAGCTTAGATGAGGCAGAGGGTGTGTGGTGAGAGTACACTCTGTTGTACTCTCGTTGTAAGGTAGAGGATCAATGCCGTCTGCTTTCTTTCGTTTGTTAGCCTGTTAAGTGATAATGATGTAAGTTTGTAAGGGAAAAGAGCAACAACAATGAAAACACAACGAACGATAACAGCATGCGCAGTGATGGTAATGGTAAAGATGATGATGATGTCATTGTTGTTGTTCCTGTTATTGTCGTGTGTAAGGCCTCAGCTCTGTTTTTTTTTAATCAAAAACCAAGCATTGTTGTCCTCATTTCTTGCTCTGCGTCGATGTGTTTGTTCGTTTACTCACACAATAACCTAGGCTCGCTCTCCTTCTCCCTCACTCTCTCTCTCTCTCTCTCTCTCTCTCTATGTGATCTTACACACTTTCTTCTTATCCAGTTTTTCCCATTTCTTTGATTTCGTCTCCTGTTGATTGTTGAATTGGTTTTTTCTTTTCTTTGTTTTTCCTTTTTCCCTCATTGCTGATATACAAACACACACACATACATACACTCACACAAGTCCTATTTGTCATGGGCATTAGCCCTGGTGATGTCGTCACCAGTTCATTGAACTTTACGGTTTTGGCTCTTCTTCTATGTCTAAAGGAGTACAAAGTCAGCACGGCAAACGACCCACGTGTGTGTTGCTGGATGTGAAAATGTTTCTGCTTTTCCTTTTTTCTATGGGATTTTTTTTGTAGTTTCTTTTGTGATTTTACACAAAGAAAGGGTTAGACGATTGCCTTTGGTGATTCTTTGTTAACTCTTCGTTTGTTTGTTTTTTTTTTCTTTGTATTGTTCCCAAAGTGTGTGCTGATCATTAGGCAAGCAAAAGAAGTTTTAGGGACTAAAAACTCATTATATTGTTGTTTAGGTCACAAAAGGTTTCAAATTAATTTAGTTCCAATAAAAGTTTTTCAAAGGGAATGGATTGCTCCTTTATGGTTGTGAACATTTGGAAGAGATCTTTGAAAACCTGTAACAACGCATGGTTTGATAGTTTTGCAGGTGGCACGATTTCAAACTATTTTATTCCCACCAGCTAGGATAACCGTTAACAGGTTCTTGTACAGGCTGAAGTCAATTTGTGAACTGAAATATTTTATGCTTCATGAAGTGTGGATACAGGAATAGATGTTTATAAGGATCATTGGTAGGTTTAGCAAATTAACCTAAGATATGACAGTGAGCTAAATAAAACGATGGTCCTAGTTAGCTATGGGCAAGACATCATTTGTGAGCTGATTGAGCGAAATATCCAGCTTCATCACCATGCTTTATGCTCTTCCAGAATGTGGAAAGGGATGGGATTTTCCAACAACTTCCTTAGGGTCTTCTTCTGCATATTTTATGACACCACATTCATCAATCGGTCATGTGATCTTGAATCATACCCACTAAAGAGAGAGAGAGAGAGTTGCCTCATTCCTCTCTTATCTTAGTACGACCTTCCTTCCCAATACCTTCAACATGATTTCTTTTGTGAACATAATGCCTCTAATTTTGGTGTAGACCGTCATCTCTGCGAGCAAGGAGGTGATCTCTTTTCTCATCTAGACGAGCTTTGCTCTCTCCCCGCTAGAAGGCATTTTTAAGATGAGCTAGGTTTTTTTAGAGAGAAAGTTCCCTTGCCCTTCCCCTACCAAGTGCAAGACCTTCCACCCTTCCATCTCTTCACAACAATTTTATGATTTTTGTATTAACTCGACTTGCTGATGAAGCTGAAAATCTCCCAATGTCTCTCATTGATGTAGACTGTTGCCTTTGTGAACTGAGAGCTTTCCCGCTTTCTTAGCAAGTCTCCACTCCATTCCCAGGTAGATGGAATATTGAGTGGCCTAGTGCAACTCACTTTCTCAAATTTCGTCGAAATCGGAATATAAATGTGACTTTTATGGCCCTAAGATCTTAAATTGGCAGATCGGTCTATATGGGAGCTATATTCAAATCTGGACCGATCTGGGCCAAATTGAAGAAGGAAGTCGAGTGGCCTAACACAAGTAATTGCCACAAATTTCGGTGAAATCGGATAACAAATGCGCCATTTATGGGCCCAAGACCTAAAATCGGTCTATATGGGAGCTATATCCAAATCTTGACCGATCTGGGCCAAATTGAAGAAATATGTCGAGTGGCCTAACACAACTACAATAATTGCCATAAATTTCGGCGAAATCGGATAATATATGCGCCATTTATGGGCCCAAGACCTTAGATCGAAAATACGGTCTATATGACCGGTATATCCAAATCTGGAGCGATCTGGGCCAGGGTTTCCTTACATCATGATGATGATGAAAATCCCAGCATCATGACATTCCAATTTTACTAAGCTCAGCTCATAATTTCTATGGGTCCACCTTTGCGACGTTCATCACTTTGTCAAAGAAACTTAACACAGACTCACCACTGAGAGTTGCCTCGTTCATCAACTACCCTAAAAGGACCTTCCATACGAGTATCTTCACGACCAGATCTTGATTGTGCTGGCCGATTACCTCCACCATGTTTTCTGTAGTGAACTAAAGGATACCAAGTTGGGGCGAAAAGTGGTCTTTACGACTTTTATCAAAATAACAAAAGTCGAATTTTCGACTTTTCGACTTATCTTTGCAAAAATTCGACTTTTCAGACTTTAAGGGTATTTTTATTACCCCTTTCCTAAGTTAAAGTTAGCTCTATTTCCCTGTTCCTTGTTTTTGGGTAGTTTTGTCACCCTTTCCCTTGGTAATGGGTAGTTTTACAACACTTTACCTTGGTAGTGGGTAGTTTTATTACCCTTTACCTTGGTAATGGGTAGTTTTATTACCCTTTCCTCTGGTTAAGGGTAGTTTTATTACCATTTCCTATGGTAAAGGGTAGTTTGATTACCCTTTCCTTCGGTTAAGGGTAGTTTTGTTACCCTTTCCTGTGGTTAATGTTAGTTTTTTACCCCTTTCCTAGGTTAAGGGTAGTTTTGTTACCCTCTCCCTTGGTTAAGGGTAGTTTTATTACCCTTTCCCTAGGTTAAGGGTGGTTTTATTACCCTCTCCCTTTGTTAAAGGTAGTTTTATCACCCTTTCCCTTGCTTAGGGTCAGTATTATTCCCCTTTCCCTTGGTTTTGGGTAGTTTTATTACACCCTCCCTTGTTTAAGGTTATAATGTTTACCCTTTCCCTTGGTTAAGGTTAGTTTGATTACGCTTTCCCTTGGTTAATAATAATTTTATTATTATTCTTTCTCTTGGTTTAGTGTAGTTTTATTAACCTTTCCCTTGGTTAAGGGACCTTTTATTACCCTTTCCCCGGGTTAAGGGTACTTTTATTACCCTTTCCTTTGCTTAAGGGTACTTTTATTACCCTCTCCCTTGGGTACGGGTACTTTTATCACCCTTTTCCTCGCTTAAGGACAGTTTTATTACCCTTTCCCTTGGCTTAGGGTAGTTTTATTACCCTTGCCCTCGGTAAAGGGTACTTTTATTACCCTTTCCCATGGTAATGGGTAGTTTTATTACCCTTTCCCTTGGTAATTGGTAGTTTTATTACCCTTTACCTTGGTAATTTGTAGTTTTTTTACCCTTTTCCTAGGTTAAGAATAATTTTATTAACCCCTCCCTTGGTTAAGGGTAGTTTTATTACCGTTTTCCTTGGTTTAGGGTAGCTTTATTACCCTTTCCATAAGTTAAAGGTAGTTTTATTACCCTCTCCCTTTTAAGGGTAGTTTTATCACCCTTCCCCTTGGTTAGGATCAGTATTATTCCCCTTTCCCTTGGTTTTGGGTTGTTTTATTACACTCTCCCTTGGGTTCAGTGTACTTTTATTACCCCTTTCCTTTGCTTAAGGGTACTTTTATTGCCCTCTCCCTTGGGTACGGGTACTTTTATCACCCTTTTCTTCGGTTAAGTATAGTTTTATTACCCTTTCCCTTGGTTAAGGGTAGTTTTATTACCCTTGCCCTCGGTAAAGGGTAGTTTTATTACCCTTTCCCTTGGTAATGGGTAGTTTTTTTACCCTTTTCCTAAGTTAAGAGTAGTTTTATTACCCTTTCCCTAGGTTAAGGGTGGTTTTATTACCCTCTCCCTTGGTTAAGGGTAGTTTTATTACCCTCTCCCTTTGTTAAAGGTAGTTTTATCACCCTTTCCCTTGCTTAGGGTCAGTATTATTCCCCTTTCCCTTGGTTTTGGGTAGTTTTATTACACTCTCCCTTGTTTAAGGTTATAATTGTTACCCTTTCCCTTGATTTAGGTTAGTTTGCTTACGCTTTCCCTTGGTTAATAATAATTTTATTATTATTCTTTCTCTTGGTTTAGTGTAGTTTTATTAACCTTTCCCTTGGTTAAAGGACCTTTTATTACCCTTTCCCCGGGTTAAGGGTACTTTTATTACCCTTTCCTTTGCTTAAGGGTACTTTTATTACCCTCTCCCTTGGGTACGGGTACTTTTATCACCCTTTTCCTCGCTTAAGGACAGTTTTATTACCCTTTCCCTTGGCTTAGGGTAGTTTTATTACCCTTGCCCTCGGTAAAGGGTACTTTTATTACCCTTTCCCTTGGTAATGGGTAGTTTTATTACCCTTTCCCTTGGTAATTGGTAGTTTTATTACCCTTTACCTTGCTAATTTGTAGTTTTTTTACCCTTTTCCTAGGTTAAGAGTAGTTTTATTACCCCCTCCCTTGGTTAAGGGTAGTTTTATTACCGTTTTCCTTGGTTTAGGGTAGCTTTATTACCCTTTCCATAAGTTAAGGGTAGTTTTATTACCCTCTCCCTTTGTCAAGGGTAGTTTTATCACCCTTCCCCTTGGTTAGGGTCAGTATTATTCCCCTTTCCCTTGGTTTTGGGTAGTTTTATTACACTCTCCCTTGTTTAAGGTTATAATTGTTACCCTTTCCCTTGGTTTAGGTTAGTTTGATTACGCTTTCCCTTGGTTAAGGATAATTTTATAATACTTTCTCTTGGTTTAGTGTAGTTTTATTAACCATTCCCTTGGTTAAGGGACCTTTTATTACCCTTTCCCCGGGTTCAGTGTACTTTTATTCCCCTTTCCTTTGCTTAAGGGTACTTTTATTACCCTCTCCCTTGGTTAACGGTAGTTTTATTACCATTTTTCTCGCTTAAGGACAGTTTTATTACCCTTGCCCTTGGTAAAGGGTAGTTTTATTACTCTTTACCTTGGTTTAGGGTAGTTTTATTAGCCTTGCCCTTGGTAAAGGGTAGTTTTATTACTCTTTCTCTTGGTTTAGGGTAGTTTTTATTACTCTTTTCCTTGGTTTCTGGTTGTTTTTATTACTCTCTCCCTTGGTTTAGTGTAGTTTTATTATCCTTTCTCTTACTAAAAGATATCTTGGTAAAGGATGTCATGTGTCCGGGGTCCTATTGGCCTTGTTCACCTACAGGAACTTGAAAACATGCTAACTTCTGCGTCAGACTGGCCCCCACCAAGTGTTTAGTTGCGCACAAGTTAACCTAGTTTTCGAGTGATGCTATCAATGTCGACGTGGCAAGAGACAGAGACGAGTCTTGATCGGAAACAGACGCAGCATAGAATCCCATGGGTCTCAGCTAGCAAAATATACCCACCAGGCAAAATTGTGAAGCAAGATTGGTCTAAGCGACCCTGTCCGAACCCGCATTCCACGTCACGACTATTGCACTATTGCCAAAATTTCAGCCAAATCGGATAAAAATCACGGCTTGTAAGGGCTCAAGAAGTCAAATCGGACGATCGGTTTATATGGGAGCTACATCAGGTTATAGACCGATTTGGACCGTACTTAGCACAGTTGTTGAGAGCCATAATAGAACACCACATGCAAAATTTCAGCCAAATCGGACAAAAATTGAGGCTTCCAGGGGCTCAAGAAGTCAAATCGGGAGATCGGGTTATATAGGAGCTACATCAGGTTCTTGACCGATTTGGACCGTACTTAGCACAGTTGTTGAGAGTCATAATGGAACACCATATGCTAAATTTCAGCCAAATCGGACAAAACTTGAGGCTTCCAGGGGCTCAAGAAGTCAAATCGGGAGATCGGGTTATATAGGAGCTATATCAGGTTCTTGACCGATTTGGACAATACTTAGCACAGTTGTTGGAAGTCGTAATAGAACACCACATGCTAAATTTCAGCCAAATCGGACAAAAATTGAGGCTTCCAGGTGCTCAAGAAATCAAATCGGAAGATCGGGTTATATAGAAGCTATATCAGGTTCTTGACCGATTTGGACCGTACTTAGCACAGTTGTTGAGAGTCATAATAGAACACCACATGCAAAATTTCAGCTAAATCGGAGAAAAATCAAAGCTTGTAAGGGCTCAAGAAGTCAAATCGGAAGATCGGGTTATATAGGAGCTACATCAGGTTCTTGACCGATTTGGACCGTACTTAGCACAGTTGTTGGAAGTCATAACAGAACACTATGTGCAAAATTTCAGCCATATTGGATGAAAATTGAGGCTTCCAGGGGTTCAAGAAGTCAAATCGGGAGATCGGATTATATAGCTATATCAGGTTCTTGACCGATTTCGACAATATTTAGCACAGTTGTTGGAAGTCATAACAGAACACTATGTGCAAAATTTCAGCCATATTGGATGAAAATTGAGGCTTCCAGGGGTTCAAGAAGTCAAATCGGGAGATCGGGTTATATAGGAGCTACATTAGGTTATAGACCGATTTGAACAATACTTAGCAAAGTTGTTGGAAATCACAACAGAACACTATATGCAAAATGTCAGCCATATCGGATGAAAATTGCGGCTTTAAGGCGCTCTAGAAATCAAATCGGGAGATCGGTTTATATGAGAGCTATATCAGGTTCTTGACCGATTTGGACCGTACTTAGCACAGTTGTTGAGAGTCATAATAGAACACCACATGCAAAATTTCAGCCAAATCGGATAAAAATTACGGCTTGTAAGGGCTCAAGAAGTCAAATCGGAAGATCGGTTTATATGAGAGCTATATCAGGTTCTTGACCGATTTGGACCTTACTAGGCGCAGTCGTTGAAAGTCATAACAGAACATTATATGCTAAATTTCAGCCAAATCGGACAAAAATTGAGGCTTCCAGGGGCTCAAGAAGTCAAATCGGGAGATCGGTTTATATGGGAGCTATATCTAAATCTGAACCGATATGTCCTATTTGCAATCCCCAACGACCTACATCAATATTAAGTATCTGTGCAAAATTTCAAGCGGCTAGCTTTACGCGTTCGGCCGCTATTATGATTTCGACAGACGGACGGACGGACATGACGGACGGACTGAGTTCGACTCGAAATGTCCTAGATCAATATTTCGAGGTGTTACAAAGAGAATGTCTAGACTAGTATACCCCCATCCTATGGTGGTAGGTATAAAAATCTTGTGGGTGTTGTTGAGGTGTTGTTACGGTGGCCTCCTGCCACGCGTAGTGCGGAGGTTAGGATATCCGCCTGAAGCTGAACGTCTGGGTTCAAATCCTAGCGAGAATACTAGAAAAAAATTTCAGCGGTGGTTTTTCCCTCCTAATGATGGGGATACTAGTGAGGTACTATGCCAAGACTTCTCCATAAAGAGGTGCCGCAAACTCGGCTATAAAAAGGAGGCTTCTGAACATTGAGCTTAAACTTGAATCGGACAACACTCATTGATATGTGTGAGAAGTTTGCCCCTGTTCTTTAAGGGAATGTTAATGGGCAAATTTGCAGATATATGGAGCCCCGAACCGGAACTGAAGATCAGGACCATTATTGTCATTATTGGTTTTTGTACCCAATTCTCTGAAAGCCACTACCATTCCTGCTTTTTTCTTGAAACTCGGCAAAATAAGTGCACCTCCCCACGTCTACGGTGTTGGTTGTAGAAAAATAGTCTCTGATACCTAATTTTTTCACACTTTTCCAAAAGGAAAAGAATAAACCGCTCCTTATCTTGCTACCCACGAAAGGAGTGGTTAACAAAGGATCTCCAAAAGTTGATAACTACTCGAGGACAATGCGATAATGAAAAGATTTATGGTATCGCCCTCCATTGTTTTTGTGACCCAAGAAGCTCATATCAATATTTTGAAAACATTTTAAGCCTTAGTTTAACAAATCAATAATCCCCCTCCCTAGTCAACGCTGGTCTCTTCCAAAAAAAAAAGGCTACAAATTTGTATTATCACCAAATTAACAAAAACCAAAAACGAAAACATAAAAGAAAAAACTAGGCAGCGATGGAGAAGCAAGACAAGCAGGCAGGCAGGCAGGCAGGCAGGCAGACAGGCAGGCAAGCCGCCAGGCAGTGTATATGATTGTATAAACAGGCCATTGGCGCTGCTCTACTCTTTGTAGCGTTAAAAGGGCGTTGACCAGTCCCAGGAACACTTACTTGCACGCTAAACACATTGAGTCTTATCAGGAAGTCTTTCTTGGGTAGATTTACAAAAACCACCAACACACTTACACACACATAAACAATTATAAGCGTACCTCTAAAGCAGAGTAGGGCACACAGATCTTCAACGAGTTCCTGGGCTTTTGGACAGTGTTGCCAGATTTTATAGGCATAAAAATGCTTGCTTGCTCATAAAAATGAGCAAATGTCTACACTTTTTAAAAAAAAAATCGTATTTGGTTAAAATGTATCAAAATTTCGAAACCATTAACTTTGTGACCTGTTGCAGAACAAAAGCGTACTCTACACCGTACTCAATAGTCGTTGGGTATGTAGAGCACCTTAATCAATTTGACAAAGGGACGACGTTCGGACTCGGCTATAAAAAAAGGTCCCTTATCATTGAGTTTAAACTTGAATCGGAAAGCACTCACTGATGTGTGAGAAGTTTTCCCCTGCTCGATTCCTGGTGTTTTTAAAAATTAAGTTAATGAGATGTGCTCTTTAGGGAAGGGATGGCACCTCAGAGATTTCAACTCAAATATGGATATCAAATTCGTGCTGCACTTTCAAATCCCTTTAATTTGAGTCCCATTTTGCCAGACCGGTAAACATGAACCGTTTGGAGGGTGTTTTGGGGCTGGGGCGTCCATCGGCACTTTAACTGAAAATAGATATCAAATTCGTTCTTTATTCCCAACGGAAATGAAGTTCAGTGTAGGGGGTACCCCCAAACACTTGACTCCAAAACTGGATATCAAATTCGTTTTCTACTCTCAAATATGGTTGCCCAAAAAGTAATTGCGGATTTTTTATATAGTCGGCGTTGCCAAAGTTTTTCACAGCTTGTGACTCTGTAATTGCATTCTTTCTTCTGTCAGTTAACAGCTGTTACTTTTAGCTTGCTTTAGAAAAAAAGTGTAAAAAAGTATATTTGATTAAAGTTCATTGTAAGTTTTATTAAAAATTCATTTACTTTCTTTTAAAAAATCCGCAATTACTTTTTGGGCAACCCAATACATTTCATTTGAGTCCGATATTGTCATAATGGGTCAATTAACCTATTTGACGTTTTTTAGGAGGAATAGCGCCACCTATACTTGAACGCAAATTTAAGTGTCATATTCGTAGTCTACTCCCACATACCTCTCATTTGAGTCCCATATAGCCATGGCCGGCTTATATACCCATTTGGGGGTATTTGGCGGTGGGGCGACCTCCCATTACTTGGACTTAATTTTTTATGCCACATTTGTATGCCGCTGGGTACTTGGACCCAAATTTTAATACCATATTCGTTTTCTTCAATACCTTTCATTTGATACCCATATCGTTCCCATCGCTCTACTTTTGATTTTGGCGAGTGTTTTTGGCATAAAGGGGAGGGTCCGCCCCCCTTCCGATATCAAAAAATTATATAGCCTATGTTTACTTCCAGACCCACCCACACAATCTGTGAAAATTAAAAAAAAAATCGTTTCTGCCGTTTCCTATTCTACGAAACAAACATACAACCCGAGTCCCATATAGTCACGATTGCTTCATATGCCCATTAGGGGGCGTTTTCGTGAGCTGGGGTGACCCACTATACTTCAATCTGATTTTGTATGCCAGATTCGTAATCTACTCCCGAATACCTTTCATTTGAGCCCCATATTGACATGAACGTTCAATATGTCTGTTTGGGGGAGTTTTAGGGGTTTGGACCGCCCGATGGCTACTTAGACTCAAATTTTAATACGAAATTCGTATTCTACTTTCCAACACCTTTCATTTGATAGCCATATCGTTCCCATTGCTCTACTTTTGATTTTGGGGAGTGTTTTTGGCATAAAGAGTGAGGGGAGGGTCCGCCCCCCTTCCGATAGCAAAAAAATTATATAGCCAAACTGCAATTTTTGCCCAATTTGGTTGAAATTTTGCAGGCGGTGTTCTGTTACGATTTTTAACAACTGTGGCGAAATCGGTCTATAACCTGATATTGCTCCCATATAAACCGATCTCCCGATTTGACTTCTTGAGTGCTGGAAGGCACAATTTTTGTCCGATTTGGCTAAAATTTTGCATGTAGTGTTCTGTTCCAACAACCCTAAGAAGCCTACATTTTCACCTGGTTTGGCTTAAATTTGGAACAAAAACTTGCGATATGACTTTCAACGTTCATGTCAAGTATGATCCGAATCGGTTTATAAACAGATATAGCCCCCTTATAAACCGATGCCCGGATTAGAAGTCTTAAGCCCTTAGAATCCGCAATTTTCACCTGATTTGGCTGAAATATGGCCCAGAAACTTATGAGTGCCAAGTTTTATCCAAGTGGGTCAATATGGTAATATAGGCTTTCCTAAGTACCGATATCTCGATATGACTTCTTGAGACTAAAATAATTCAAATACAAACTCAATTAATATGATTAAATTTTTTTGCGGTATCCATGGTGGTGGGTTACCAAGATTCGGCCCGGCCGAAGTAAATATTTTGGCAAAATATTTACTTTTTTTATTCAAACATAAAATTTTTTTATGGCAATTTTTTTAAATCCATTTTATGGCAATTTTTTGTCATTAAAAAATTTTGTAACATTGGCAACCCTGCTTAGGGCCCTTCTCATTATAATTCGTTCATTTATCTCGTCTTTCCATAACAGAGAAAAGCAAGCCATTGTAAATCCTATTTAGGCTGACTTCTCAACAAACGCACACACACACACACACACACAAACACACTCTCCCTATATGCCCCCCTCCATAGTTAAAGTAAACAAAACTGATTTTCCCAAGTCATAAACTTCAAGGAAGGTTCTGCCAACCATGAAGGGCTGGCTCATCAGGTCTTATCATCCGAAATGGAAGAAGTGAAACAACCAACTACAGCAACATCAGCCAGCAAATGGGAATGTGTAAATGAATGTGGAAAAACACAGTAAGAGACATGTGAAAATGCGCTTTTCCTAACTTATACTCCTAGCTTGCCCTCCTTAGCCTTAGCAGGAGCCTAGCAGACTTAATGAATGTTTCTTCATGGCAATTCCCAGTGAAAATGACACCATTAACTCTTGGCTAAAACCCTAAACCCTACCAAGCGAGGAGCACTCTCATGGAAACCAAGTCGGCAGACAATTCATGGTAATCACTCAACGCAGGCAGTAGTCGCGGCGGCAACAGCACCAGCAACAACAGCGGGGTATTTGAAATCAGCTACAAATGTAAAGCAAACATGCCATGCTAACTCAAAGGAACATTGGAAAATATCCCAGTGGCAGATACTCCTCTTCGGCTGTTTTTCTTTGCTTCAGTTTATGGACGTTGCATGGTGCGCGGCATAGTTTAATGCCCCTCATTTTCCATCATTTCTCAAGTGGAGCATTTGGCTGCGGGCTGTTGGTGTTTATGTTGATGTTGATGTGTGCGTGAAGCAATGAACAAGGAACTGCAATGGAGAAGACACGTGAATTCTTATAAAACGTCATGGTCAGTGAACTATGCCAACACCCTATGCTAGAGGAAACAAAAGGCTACTCAAGCGCATTTTTTGAGATTGAAATCGAACTTTGGCTATCCAACACCTCGGGTATATATGTAAACCACCTTTCGTCATAATCCGGTGAAAAATGCATAATTTATGCCTCCTTAGTAGATATATCGAAATATGGTTCGATTTGGACCAAATTCAGCACGGACATTGAGTGGTCTGATAAGTAAAAGTCATTGTTCAATTTTGCAAGACAAAATATTGGTCTCTTTGGTAGCTATATCGAAATATAGACCGATCTGAACCATATACCCCACGTAGACTAACATAAGTCACAGCGTCAAATTTCAACGAAATCGGACAATAAATGCGCATTTTATGCGCCCAAGACCTTAAATCGAGAGATCGGTCAGCTATATCCAAATCACTGTCCCAAATTTCAGCGAAATCGGTTAATAAATGCGCCTTTTATGGGCCCAAGACCTTAAATCGAGAAATCGGTCTATATGGCAGCTATATCCAAATCTGGACCGATGTGGGCCAAATTGCAGAAAAATGTCGTGGGGACTGTTACAACTCATGGTCCCAAATTTTGTCGAAATCGGACCAAATTTAAAAAGGATGTCGAAGGGCCTAACACAACTCACTGTCCTAAATTTCAACGAAATCGGACAATAAGTACACCTTTTATGGGCCCTAGACCTCAAATCGAGAAATCGGTCTATATGACAGCTATATCCATATCTGGACCGATGTGGGCCAAATTGCAGAAAAATGTCGTGGGGACTGATACAACTCATTGTACCAAATTTTGTCGAAATCGGACCAAATTTAAAAAGGATGTCGAAGGGCCTAACACAACTCACTGTCCCAAATTTCAGCGAAATCGGATAATAAATGCGCCTTTTATGGGCCCAAGACCTTCAATCGAGAAATCGGTCTATATGGCAGCTATATCCAAATCTGGACCGATGTGAGCCAAATTGCATAAAGATGTCGTGGGGACTAACACAACTGACTGTACCAAATTTCTGCAAGATCGGACAATAAATGCGCCTTTTATGGGCCCAAGACCTTAAATCGAGAGATCGGTCTATATGGCGGCAGTGAGGGGGCGGACCCCTCCCCCTTATCTCGAAACTACCACCCCAAATCAAAATTGTCCGATCGGAACAATATGGATATCATATGAAAGGTATTGAAGAGTAGAATACCAATATGGTATTCAAAGTTGGGTCAAGGTACCCAGGAAGTCGCCTTAACCCCAAAAGTTCTCCAAGCAGACAAATTGAACTTTCATATCAATATGGGGCTCAAATAAAAGGTATTCGGGAGAAGATTACGAGTCTGGTACACAAAATCAGGTCGAAGTATAGGGGGCCGCCTTACCTAACAAAAACGTCCTAAATGGGCATATAAGCCAATGATGACTATATGGGATTCGGTTTGTTTCTTTGTTCCAGGAAGTCGCCTTTACCCCAAAACTTCTCCAAGCAGACAAATTGAACGTTCATATCAAAATGGGGCTCAAATAAAAGGTATTCGGGAGTAGATTACGAATCTGTTATACAAAATCAGGTCGAAGTATAGGGGGGAAAAAAAACGTACTAAATGGAAATATAAGCCAATCATGACTATATTTGAGTCGGTTTGTTTGTTTGCTCCGTATAGACTCAAAAACGGCAGAATCGATTTGCACGAAATTTTCACAGATTGTGTGGGTTGGTCTCCAAGGAAACAAAGGTTACATAGTTTTTCGATATCGGAAGGGGGGCGCACCCTCCCCCTTACCACAAAAACACCACCCAAAATCAAAAGTGGACCGATGGGAACAATATGGATATCAAATGAATGGTATTGGAGAGCAGAATACAAATATGGTATGGTATGGTAAATTTGAGTCTAAGTACCCAGCAGGCCGCCCCAACCCCAAAACTCCCCAAAAAGACACGATGGACTTCTATGTCAATATGGGATTCAAATTAAAGGTATTCGGGAGTAGATTGCGAATTTGGCGAAAATAATGAGGTCCGTGTAATGGTATATGTCCTCACCCCCAAAAACCCACCAAATGGGCATATAAGCCGACAATGCCTATATGGAACTGAAATGAATGACCCAACTACTTGATGAAAGCACTCCTTGTTCTGATGATATAATGGCGCAGTGTCAAACTATTGCCCACTCCATGGAAAATGTCGCGAAATCCGTACTTGAGTAGCGGAAGCCATGGTACGACCAAGAGTGTCGAGATGCTACTGGATCCAAGAATACGGCATATAGAGCAACCCTACAATCAGTAGCAAAGCGCCAGATGAAGGAGAGGTATCGGGAGAAAAGAGAGAGGAGAAACGTCTATTCCGCAGAAAGAAAAAGGAAATGGGAAGACGTGAGTGTGAGCGAAACGAGATGTACAGGAGTCTGAATGAAGTCTGAAAATTCCACCAAAGAATTAAACATCAAACAGATGGCTTTGGTGCAGGCACATCATCCTGCAGAGACAAAGAAGGAAATCTGGTAACTGACACAGATAACATGCTGAGCATATGGAAAGAACATTTTACCCAACTGCTAGTGTCCGATGTTGGCGGCGAAGAGGATACCGCAGAACCAATCCCTGATGATATTATAGAATGTTTACCTCCTAGTCAGAATGAGGTCCAAGTAGCAGTAACCCGACTATAAAACAACAAGGCAGCAGGAGCCGACGGGTTACCCTCTGAACTATTTAAGACCGAAGGCGACACGCTGATAAGGCGTATGCATCAGCGCAATTTGGCGAGAAGAATGTATACCCGATGATTGGAACCTCAGCATACTATGTCCCGTAAACAAGAAAGGAGACAAGATGAAATGTGTCAACTACAGAGGAATAAGTCTCCTCCCCATCGCATACAAATGTGAAAGATTAAAACCTAAAGTCAATGAGATAATTGGGCCCTAACAATGCGGCCGTAGACCTGGTAATTCCACCTTGGACCAGTTATTCACACTACGCCAAATCCTGGAAAAGACCAGAGAAGGACAAATCAACACCTACCATATCTTTGTTGACTACAAAGCCGCCTTCGATACTCCTTTACGTTCAAAGGTATTTCAAGCCATGTCTGAGTTTGGTATCCCTGCAAAATTTATAAGACTCTGCAGGATGACAGTTGCTGATACGAGTTCCTCAGACGGACAGACGGAAGGTCGTACGGACGGGAGGTCGGACGGACGGAAGGTCGGACGGACTGAAGGTCGGACGGATGGAAGGCTAGACGGACAGAAGGTCGGACGGATGCAAGGTCGGACGGACGCAAGGTCGGACGGACGCAAGGTCGGACGGACGCAAGGTCGGACGGACGCAAGGTCGGACGGACGCAAGGTCGGACGGACGCAAGGTCGGACGGACGCAAGGTCGGACGGACGCAAGGTCGGACGGACGCAAGGTCGGACGGACGCAAGGTCGGACGGACGCAAGGTCGGACGGACGCAAGGTCGGACGGACGCAAGGTCGGACGGACGCAAGGTCGGACGGACGCAAGGTCGGACGGACGCAAGGTCGGACGGACGCAAGGTCGGACGGACGCAAGGTCGGACGGACGCAAGGTCGGACGGACGCAAGGTCGGACGGACGCAAGGTCGGACGGACACAAGGTCGGACGGACGCAAGGTCGGACGGACGCAAGGTCGGACGGACGCAAGGTCGGACGGACGCAAGGTCGGACGGACGCAAGGTCGAACGGACTTAAGGTAGGACGGACGCAAGATCGGACGGACGCAAGGTCGGACGGACGCAAGGTCGGACGGACGCAAGGTCGGACGGACGCAAGGTCGGACGGACGCAAGGTCGGACGGACGCAAGGTCGGACGGACGCAAGGTCGGACGGACGCAAGGTCGGACGGACGCAAGGTCGGACGGACGCAAGGTCGGACGGACGCAAGGTCGGACGGACGCAAGGTCGGACGGACGCAAGGTCGGACGGACGCAAGGTCGGACGGACGCAAGGTCGGACGGACGCAAGGTCGGACGGACGCAAGGTCGGACGGACGCAAGGTCGGACGGACGCAAGGTCGGACGGACGCAAGGTCGGACGGACGCAAGGTCGGACGGACGCAAGGTCGGACGGACGCAAGGTCGGACGGACGCAAGGTCGGACGGACGCAAGGTCGGACGGACGCAAGGTCGGACGGACGCAAGGTCGGACGGACGCAAGGTCGAACGGACGCAAGGTCGGACGGACGCAAGGTCGGACGGACGCAAGGTCGGACGGACGCAAGGTCGGACGGACGCAAGGTCGTATGGACGGAAGGTCGCACGGACGGACGTAAGGTCGGACGGACGCAAGGTCGGACGGACGCAAGGTCGGACGGACGCAAGGTCGGACGGACGCAAGGTCGGACGAACGCAAGGTCGGACGGACACTTAGTATTCTGTTGTGACTTCCAACAACTGTGTCAAGTACGATCCAAATCGGTCAAGAACCTGGTATAGCTCCCATATAAACCGATCTCCCGATTTGATTTTTTAAGCCCCTTTTAAGCCGCAATTTTTGTCCGATTTGGCTGAAATTTTGCACGTGGTGTTCCGTTATGACTTCCAACAGTTGTGCCAAGTACGGGCCAAATCGGTTTGTAACCTTATATAGCCCCCTTATAAACCGATATCCCGATTTGACTTCTTTAGCCCCTGGAAGCCGAAAATTTTGTCCGATTTGGCTGAAAATTAGCAGGTAGTGGTCTGTTATGACTTCCAACAACTATGCTAAGTACGGTCCGAATCGGTCTATAACCTAATATCTCCCATGTAAACTGATCTCTCGATTGTCTTTGTTCGGTTCCTAGAAGTATTAATTTTTGCTGGTTTGACAGAAGTTTGGTATATAAAATAAAATTACGCCCTTCTAATAAATTTATTTTGCATAAATTTTTCTTCAAAATAGGAGCCTTTGTTGCTGCTGTAGAGTACCACGAAACTAGGGGAAAACACATCAAAAAAGAAATTAAGTTCACATACCTTCAGTGGAATTTTGCATTAAAGGCAACAGGCAAAAACATACCCAAGATTCCCATTGGCAGTTCATTAGGCATGTAGAGGGGCAGACAATCAGCCCATAAGTCAATCACTCGCCAATGCAAAATACCTGGCGAACTAGGCAATGGAGTTCATTGTACGATTTGTTGGGAAAATCTATCACTGTAGTAATTTTCCTAATGTTCGTCCCGATTGAACCAGCAAAGAAGAGAAAATTCAAACAAAGTGTGAAAAATAAGCCCTCACACAGTCCAAAGGAAGCATATCTGGTGTGCTGAACAAGGATATGGCCAACATGCGGGCCACACATACATGCATATGTGTGTGTTTGGCATTCAAAGTTAAGAAGTCCTTTAACCTTCATTCAATCTCTTTATCGGCTTTACATTCTCTAGTCCTTACTGTGAGAGATTATTTTATGGACCCACTGTTGTTAGAGCTTCCTGTTGTGTAATCGAATATCGGGGATTTTCTCTGAGTGTTTCCTGGGTTTCCCATCATATGACCTCTTTAAAGCAAAATAAAGCCTACATCCTACTGGGGGGAGGGGGGGGGAGAGAAAATGGGTGGTGGTAGATACAAAAGTTGCCTTTAATAGAGTTTAATTAAAGGTTGGCAGCACTTTTGTATTATTTTTTGAAATCTGCGGGTATCTCTAAGAGTTGGTCCCACACCACCAAAGCGAAACTACTTTTGGTGTGACCCAAAAAACCATGAAAACCAAACCAAATTCGGGGATGACTACTGTTTGGCTTGTGTTGGTCTCGAGTCAGTCTCATTAAGGATTCCTTTGGATGAAGGGAATCTCTTTGAAAATTAACCACCATCAAGGGCTAGTGCCACTGCTACCGCTACAGCTACCACTACCACCACAACAGCGGCTGATGTTTCAGTTTTATTGAATTTAATTGGTTTTAAAGTAAACGCAAGTGAGAGGAAGCTGAACAAGGTCTGCACTTCATTGGATTTTTGTTTTTTTGGTCATTGTTCAATCTAGATTGATGAGCTCAGGCATTCCAATGTTGGTGCTGAAGTGGTGGGGTCAAAAGGTTTCGCACGCAGCCAAAGGCGGCGGCATATGAATTTATGCAGGAGCATTTAGATGAAATTTAAATTGCCAAGGATAAGGGCAGGATCAATTGGCAATTAAAGTTTTGTTGCTATTAAGAGCGATAAGGGAAAAGAGGAAGAAGGATCCTTTATTACAGATCGAGGAGGGGGGAAGTCATTTAATGAACTTTTTGAAATTCAAAATAGTGAGAAAATATTGGGTTGCCCAAAAAGTAATTGCGGATTTTTTAAAAGAAAGTAAATGCATTTTTAATAAAACTTAGAATGAACTTTAATCAAATATACTTTTTTTCTAAAGCAAGCTAAAAGTCACAGCTGATAACTGACAGAAGAAAGAATGCAATTACAGAGTCACAAGCTGTGAAAAAATTTGTCAACGCCGACCACATGAAAAATCCGCAATTACTTTTTGGGCAATCCAATATTTGCTGAGATGAGATGTAGGTCAACTTTTGAGAGGGTGTTTTTCCATTGCAGATTAGGTTAGGTAAGAGTGGCAGTCCTTTACAGATAGCTACAGACCAAAGCCTCTGGTGGTAATCGAACCCATGACCTCCGCTCTGGCAACCAAATCGGCTACCGGGGCGCCTTTTCCCATTGTATGACTGAGTTTAATTGGCTATGACAGAACACAAGTCCTAATAGCCGAACTTAGAATAGAATTCCATGAGCCTTGAACTTTTGGGCTGCTTCTCCAATCCCTGACACCTAGTTTCGAGATGTCTTCCTCACTTGAACTTTCCATGACATTATTAGTCATCCCGATTTGCTTGAACCACAATGTTTGCCTTCGAAAGACTTCTTCGCTGTCATTCTTCATGCATTCCAATAACATGAACTGGCCAATGTAAATGCAAAATTTACCCATCGTTGAGATAGTTACCCATCGTTGAGATGGTCACCCATCGTTGAGATGGTTACCCATCGTTGAGATGGTTACCCATCGTTGAGATGGTTACCCATCGTTGAGATGGTTACCCATCGTTGAGATGGTCACCCATCGTTGAGATGGTCACCCATCGTTGAGATGGGTACCCATCGTTGAGATGGTTACCCATCGTTGAGATGGGTACCCATCGTTGAGATGGTTACCCTTCGTTTAGATGGTTACCCATCGTTGAGATGCCCCTGTTCCACTAAGAAACAGGGGCATACTTCTTACATAGCAATGAGTGCAGGCCGATTCAAGTTTAAGCAGCTTCAATGATAAGGGGCCTCTTTTTTATAGTCGAGTTCGAACGGCGTGCCGCAGTGCGACACCTCTGTGGAGAGAAGTTTTTACATGGCATAGTACAAATGTTGCCAGCATTAGGAGGGGAAAACCACCGCTGAAAACTTTTTTGTGATGGTCTCACCGGGATTCGAACCCCGGCGGACATACTAACCTCTGCGCTACGGTGGCCTCCTGATCTGGCCAATGTAACCACTTTTATGTTGATACATTTAACAATGCTTAAGTCGCACAGTGGGATAGAAACGAAAAAAAACTAGTAAAAATTATGCTGTAAGAGAACGAGCAGAGATAACTCTTTGAAATTTTGAATGGTTAGAGCTAAGGTGTTTACCAGGTCGTTTCAAAAGGCTCTAGGTTGTCCGGCCGCCTTTTGGCAGGCCTCTAAATTCGATGACCTCGGTATTTCGAAAATTTGAAGGGGCTGCCAAATTTTTGTTTGTGGTACGATTTCTCTTTAAAAAAAAGTCCGTCTAAGGTCAATATTTTGCAACTTTCTGAGAACGAAAATTCAAACTAAAACAAGTAAAAAGGCCTGAAGTTCGTCCAGGTCGTACTTTGGGTACCCACCACCTCGGGTATATATTGGATTGCCCAAAAAGTAATTGCGGATTTTTCATATAGTCGGCGTTGACAAATTTTTTCACAGCTTGTGACTCTGTAGTTGCATTCTTTCTTCTGTCAGTTATCAGCTGTTACTTTTAGCTTGCTTTAGAAAAAAAGTGTTAAAAAAGTATATTTGATTAAAGTTCATTCTAAGTTTTATTAAAAATGCATTTACTTTCTTTTAAAAATCCGCAATTACTTTTTGGGCAACCTAATATTTAAACCACCTTTCGCCATAATCCGGTGAAAAATTAGAAATTTCTGCACCCATAGCAGCTATATCGAAATATGGTCTGATTTGGACCATATAGGACATGGATGTAGAAAAGCCTTACAAAAGTCACTGTATCAAAATTGCAGCAAAATCGGATAATAAATGTGCCTAATGTGGACCCAAGACTTTAAATCGGCTGATCGATATATATCGCAGCTATATTCAAATCTGGACCGATCTAAACCAAACTCAAGAAGGATATCGAAGGGCCTAACACAACTCACTGTCCCAAATTTCGGGGAAATCGGAAAATAAATGCGCTTTTTATAGGCCCAGGACCTTATATAGAGGGATCGGTCTATATGGCAGCTATATCCAAATGTGGACCGATCTGAACCAAATTGAAGAAGAATATCGTATAATAATTCACTGTCCCAAATTTTGGCGAAATCGGACAATAAATGCGCCTTTTACGGGCCAAAGACTTTCAATCGGCAGATCGGTCTATATGGGGGCTATATCCAAATCTACACCGATGTGGATTAAATTGAAGAATGATGTCGAGTGACCTAACACAACTCACTGTCTCAAATTTCAGCAAAATCGGACAATAAGTGGGACTATTAATGGGCCTAAGACCTTAAATCGAGAGATCGGTGTATAAGCCAGCTATATCCAAATGTGGACCGATCTGAACCAAATTGAAGAGGGATTTCGAAGGCCATAATACAACTCACTGTCCCAAATTTTGGAGAAATCGGACAATAAATTCGCTTTTTATAAGCCGAGGACATTATATAGAGGGTTCGGTCTATATGGCAGTTATATCCAAATCTAGACCGATCTGGATCAAATTGAAGAGGGATTTCGAAGGCCATAACACAACTCACTGTCCCAAATTTCGGGGAAATCGGAAAATAAATGCGCTTTTTATAGGCCCAGGACCTTATATAGAGGGATCGGTCTATATGGCAGCTATATTCAAATCTAGACCGATCTGGATCAAATTGAAGAAGGATATCGAAAGGCGTAAAACAACTCACTGTCTCAAATTTTGGCGAAATCGGACAATAAATGCGCCTTTTATGGGCCAAAGACCTTAAATCGGCAGATCGGTCTATATGGTGGCTATATCCAAATCTAGACCGATCTGGATTAAATTAAAGAAGAATGCCGAGTGATCTAACATACTTCATTGTCCCAAATTTCGGCGAAATCGGACAATAAATGCGCCTTTTATGGACCCAAGACCTTTAATCGAAAGATCGGTCTATATAACTGTTATATCCAAATCAGAGCCAAATTGAAGCGGTATAACGAGTGACCTAACACAAATCACTGTCCCAAATTTCGGCAAAATCGGACAATAAATCCGCCTTTTATGGTCCCAGGACCTTAAATCGAAGAATCGGTCTATATGGCAGCTATATCCAAATCTGGACCGATCTGGACCAAATTGCAAACATATATCGAGGAACCTAACACACCTCACTGTCCCAAATTTCGACAAAATCGGTTAATAAATGCGCCTTTTAGGGTCCCAAGATCTTAAACCGAGAGATCGGTCTATATGGCAGCTATGTCCAAATCTGAACCGATCTGGGCCTAAATGAAGAAGTATATCGAGTGAATTAGCACATCTCACTGTCCCAAGTTTCATCATAATCGGGTAAAAAAAAGAGGCTTTTATGGAGCTAAGACCTTCAATCGGCAGGTAGGTCTATATGGGGGCTATATCAAGATATAGTCTGGTATAGCCCATATTCGACCTGAAGTTGGCTTTGGCTATTGAGTTTCAGCTCAATAGCTCTTTTTTTAAAAGACTGTAGCATGATTTCAACAGACATACGGGCAGACGGACTGACATGGCTAGATCGTTCCATCCCTCCCCCTGGCTACGTCCCTGGCTCCGACATAAAGCGATTTCGTACCTGGACTTGAGCCTCTAGAGGATGCAATTGTTATCCGATTTGAATGACATTTTGTACAACGACTTCTTCTATTACCTTAAACATACGCGCTAAATATGGTCTGAATCGGTCTATAACCTGATATAGCTCCCTTATAAACCTATCTCCCGATTTTACTTCTTGAGCCTCTAGAGGGCGCAATTTTTTCCCATTTGGCTGAAATTTAGCACAATGACTTCTACCATGGTTTTCAACACCCAAACCATAGTTTTCAATTCAAGTATGGTCCGAATCGCTCCATAACCTGGTCCGAATAGCTCCATAAATATCAAATTTCTGAAAAAATTTGGAAAAATGATCGGCACTCAGTATCTGAGTCCTCAATGTAGATGCATAGCAAAGTCAAGAAACTGTGAGGAGACATGAAAACGCAGACAACCAGGCTATAGGAACCAGAAGTTTCCTGACGATAAACTTGAAAATTGAAACTAGAGGGGTGCACGTGAGTTGTCGTGTCACGCGTGAGTCACTTGAGTCGTGAGTCACGTGAGTCGTAAGTCACGTGAGTCGTGAGTCACGTGAGTCGTGAGTCACGTGAGTCGTGAGTCGTGAGTCACGTGAGTCGTGAGTCACGTGAGTCTTGAGTCACGTGAGTCGTGAGTCGTGAGTCACGTGAGTCGTGAGTCACGTGAGTCGTGAGTATTTCGTGATAGTATCGTGAGTCGTAGGTGCCTCGTGAGACGATAACAAATAAAATGTTGCTAAGTTCGGCCGGGCCGAATCTTGTAAACCAATCACCATAGATTCTGCTAAAATATGGGAGCTATATCTGATTCTTGACAGATTTGGACCGTTACTTGACACAGTTGTTGGAGATGATAACAGAACACTATGTGCAAAATTACAGTTGAATCGGATGAAAATTGAAGCTTTTAGGTGCTCAAGAAGTCTAATCGGGAAACCGGTTTATATGGGAGCTACATAAGATTATAGACCGATTTGGACCGTACTTAGCACAGTTGGTGAAAGTTATAACAAAACACCACATGCAAAATTTCAGCTAAATCGGACAAAAATTGTGGCTTCCAGGGGCTCAAGAAGTCAAATCGGGAGATCGGTTTATATGGGAGCTATATCAGGTTCTTGACCGTACTTGGCCTAGTTGTTGGAGGTCATATCAGAACACTTTCATGCTAAATTTTAGCCAAATCGGACAAAAATTGCAGCTTCCAGGGGCTCAAGAAATCAAACCGGGAGATCGGTTTATATGGAAGCTATATCAGGCCCTTGACCGTACTTGGCCTAGTTGTTGGAGGTCATATCAGAACACTTTCATGCTAAATTTTAGCCAAATCGGACAAAAATTGCAGCTTCCAGGGGCTCAAGAAATCAAACCGGGAGATCGGTTTATATGGAAGTTATATCAGGTTATAGACGGATTGGGACCGTACTTGAAACAGTTGTAGGAAGTCATTACAGAACACTATCTGCAAAATTTCAGCGAAATCGGACAAAAATTGTGGCTTCCAGGGGCTCAAGAACTTCTGGAGCCCAATTTGGACCGTACTTGGCCCAATTGTTGGAAGTCATAACAGAACTCCTTCATGCTAAATTTCAGCCAAATCGGACAAAAATTGCGGCTTTCAGAGGCTCAAGAAATCAAATCGGGAGATCGGTTTCAGCCAATTTGGACAAAAATTTCAGCTTCCAGGGGCTCAAGAAGTCAAATCGGAAGATTGGTTTATATGGGAGCTTTATCACTGTTGTTGGAAGTCAGAACAGAACCCTATGTGGAAAATTTCTGTTGAATCTGATGAAAAATAAGGCTTCCAGGGGTTCAAGAATTCAAATCGGGAGATCGGTTTATATGGGACCTATATCAGGTTATAAAGAGATTTGGACCGTAGTTGACACAGCTGTTGGAAGCCATAACTGAACACCTTCATGCTAAATTTCAGCCAAATCGGACAACAATTGCGGCTTCCAGAGGCTCAAAAAGTCAAATCGGGAGGTTGGTTTATATAGGAACTATATCCAAATTTGAACCGATAGCCCATTTTCCAACTCCAATGACCTACATCAATATTAAGTATATGTGCAAAATGTCAAAAGTCTAGCTTTGCGCGTTCGACCGCTATCGTGATTTCGACATACGGACGGACATGGCTAAAACGGCTCAGGATGTCGAGACGATCAAGAATATATAAACTTTATGTGGTCCCAGATAAATATTTCGAGGTGTTACAAACGAAATGGCTAGATTGGTATACCCCCTTCCTATGGTGGTGGGTATAAAAAGCCGACAACCAGGCTATAAGAAGGAGAAGTTTTCTGACGATAAACTTAGAACTTGAAACCAGAGGAATACACGTGAGTTGTAAGTAGTTGTCGTGTCACGCGTGAGTCAAGTGAGTGCCTCGTGAGTCGTGGTTTTCTCGTGAGTCGTTAGTGTCTCGTGAGTAGGGATTGTCTCGTGAGTCGTGATTGTCTCGTGAGTGGTGCGTAAACATGAGTCATTAAAAAAAAGTCATGCGTGTGCGTAACATTTTTGTCTCGTGAGCGTGATTGGAAAAACACTCACTCGCACATCTCTACTTGAAACTCTTCGTAGTAATGCGATCTGAGTTAAGCATATGGGCGAAAGCGAAGAGGCTTTCGGAAAGACAGCAAAAACCCTTCGTGTGGATTAATACCAAAACAAGATAAAGTGGAGATTAAAGAGGATTTAAAAGATAATCAGCACAACATAGGCTTACAGGCCCACCTACACAAGAAGGTACCGTCTAGCGAGGCTGTGTGCAGGCCAAGCATAGGGCTCAAGAAGACCTCTGCAGGACTTTCTATGTCAATTTTCAGCTTTCGCAAGGGAGAGGTTCCACCCTTCGGAATTGGATGTTCTACTTAATTTGTACCACCAACGCCGGGGCATTGAATGGACGAAGATTTAAGAATGTGTAAAAAGCATAGAACTCCTGGCATAGGCTTTTCGAGATAAGCCGATTACTGACTTAGGGTCTCTCTCTCTCAACTTCAACCGACACTTACCAATAATGCAATGTTATGCAGTAGTGGTATAGGGTATAGAACGTCCACAATTTTGTTGCCCAAAAAGTAATTGCGGATTTTTCATATAGTCGGCGTTGACAAATTTTTTCAACGGCTTGTGCTTTTAGCTTGCTTTAGAAAAAAAGTGTATAAAAAGTAAATTTGATTAAAGTTCATTCTAAGTTTTATTAAAAATGCATTTACTTTCTTTTATAAAATCCGCAATTACTTTTTGGGCAATCCAATAGAACAAAAGTCTCATTCATTGTGTCTGTCGTGATAGGTTTTTGGGTGATTAGAATAAGATTTTTTTTTTAATTTTTTTATTTTAAAAATTAAATTTGTATTGCCATTTTCAAGTTCCATTTCTTTTCAGTTCTTTTAAAAATGTCCATATCTTAAAATTTTTGTTCATTTTTATACGTCTTGGCCAAAAAGAAACTGTCATCAGATATTTAACATTTAACCTTTTTCTTTAAGCCAACAACTACAAAAAGTTTCTTATGCAAAAACCTCGGAGAATGTTTTTTGGTTGGTTGTTATTTGCAGGTAGGTCACGTTTTACCTTCTGTGGTATTTTCTGTTCCGATTTTTTGTGGCCATAGCAAAAATTCTTGAATTACCGTAAAACATATGAACAGCAGCATTGGCTTAACAGATACCCTATGGCATTAAGGGGGAAAATATAAAACAAACTAAAAATTTGGGACAGTGAGTTGTGTTAAGCCACTCGACTTCCTTCTTCAATACGGTTCAGAACGGTCCAGATTTGGATATGGCTGCCATATAGACCGATCTCTCGATTTAAGTTCTTAGGCCCATAGAAGGCGCATTTATTGCCCGATGTCGCCGAAATTTGGGACTGGGTGTTGTGTTAGGCCCTTCCATATTCTTCTTCAATTTGGCCCAGATCGGTTCAGATTTGGATATAGCCCTCATGTAGACCGATCCGACGATTTAAGGTCTTTGGCCTATAAAAGCCACATTTATTATCCGATTTTGCAGAAATTTCGGACAGTGAGTTGTGTGAAGCCACTCGACTTCCTTCTTCAATAGGGTTGGGAACGGTCCAAATTTGGATATAGCTGCCATATGGACCGATCTCTTGATTAAAGGTCTTGGGCCCATAAAAGGTGCATTTTTAATCCGTTTTCGCTGAAACTTGAGACAGTGAGTTGTCCAATTTCGCTCATTTATTGTCCAATTTCGCTGAAATTTGGGACAGTGAGTTGCGTTAGACTCTTCGACATTTTTCCGCAATTTGGGCCAGATCGATCCAAATTTGGATATAGCTGCCATATAGACCGATCCCTCGATTTAAAGTTTTGGACCCATAAAAGATGCATTTATTGTCCGATTTCGCTGAAATGTGGGACAGGGAGTTCTGTTAGACCCCTCGATATCTTATTGCAATTTGGACCAGATTGGTCCAGATTTGGATATAGCTGCCATATAGACCGATCTCTCGATTGAGGGTTTTGGACCCATAGAAGGCGAATTTATTGTTCACATTCGCTGAAATTTGGGACAGAGAGTTGTGTTGGGCCCTTCAATATTCTTCTTCAATTTGGCCCCGTTCGGTCCAAATTTGGATATAGCTGCCATATAGACCGATCTCTCAATTAAAGGTTTTGGGTCCATAAAAGGTGCATTTATTGTCCGATTTCGCTGAAATTTGGGACAGGGAGTTCTGTTAGACCCCTCGATATCTTATTGCATTTTGGCTCAGATCGATCCAGAGTTGGATATAGCTGTCATGTGGACCCATTTCTTGATTAAAGGTCTTGGGCCCATAAAATGCGCATGTATTGTCCAATTTCGTCGAAATTTGAGACAGTGAATTGTGTTAGACCCTTCGACATTTTTCTGCAATTTGGCCTAGATCGGTCCAGATTTGGATATAGCTGCCATATAGACCGAACTCTCGATTGAGGGTTTTGGACCCATAGAAGGCGAATTTATTGTTCACATTCCCTGAAATTTGGGACAGAGAGTTATGTTGGGCCCTTCAATATTCTTCTTCAATTTGGCCCCGTTCGGCTCAGATTTGGATATCGCTGTCATATAAACCGATTTCGCGATTTAAGGTTTTGGGCCCATAAAAGGAGCATTTATTGTCCAATTTCGTCGAAATTTGAGACAGTGTGTTAGGCCCTTCGACATTTTTCTGCAATTTGGCCTAGATCGGTCCAGATTTGGATATAGCGGCCATACAGACCGATCTATCGATTGAAAGTTTTGGGTCAATAAAAGGCGCTTTTATTATCCGATATCGCCGAAATTTGGGACAGGAAGTTCTGTTAGACCCCTCGATATTTTATTGCAATTTGGACCAGATCGGTCCAGATTTGGATATAGCTGCCATATAGACCGATTCGACGATTTAAGGTCTTGGACCCATAAAATTCGCATTTATTGCCCAAATTCGCTGAAATTTGGGACTGTGAGTTGTGTTAGACTCTTCGACATCTTTCTACAATTTGGGCCAGATCGGTCCAAATTTGGATATAGCTGCCATACAAACCGATCCCTCGATTTAATGTTTTGGAACCATAAAAGATGAATTTATTGTCCGATTTCGCTGAAATTTGGGACAGGGAGTTCTGTTAGACCCCTCGATATCTTATTGCAATTTGGACCAGATTGGTCCGGAGATGGATATAGCTGCCATATAGACCGATCTCTCGATTGAAGGTTTTGGGTCAATAAAAGGCGCTTTTATTGCCCGATATCGCCAAAATTTGGGACAATGAGTTGTGTTGGGCCCTTCAATATTCTTCTTCAATTTGGCCCAGATCGGTTCAACCTTGGATATAGCCCCCATGTAGACCGATCCGACGATTTAAGGTTTTGGACCCATAAAATTTGCATTTATTGTCCAAATTCGCTGAAATTTGGGACTGTGAGTTGTGTTAAACTCTTCGAAAATTTCTGCAGTTTAGCCCAGATCGGTCCAGATTTGGATATAGCTGCCATATAAACCGATCTGCCGATTCAAGGTCTTAGGCCCACAAAAACCACATTTATTATCCGATTTTGCTGAAATTTGGGACAGTGAGTTCTACTAGGCCCCTCGACACCCTTTCTATACCCACCATCATAGGATGGGGTATACAAATCTAGTCATTCCATTTGTAACACCTCGAAATATTGATCTTAGACCCCATAGCCCCATATATAATCTTGATCGTCTCGACATTCTGAGTGGATCTAGCCATGTCCGTCCGTCCGTCGATATCACGATAGCGGTCGAACGCGTAAAGCTAGCCGCTTGAAATTTTGCACAGATTCTAAGTGTCGATGTAGATTGTTGGGGATTACAAATGGGCCATATCGGATCAAATTTGGATATAGCTCCCATATAAACCGATCTCCCGATTTGACTTCCTTAGCCCCTGGAAGACGCAATTTTCGTCCGATTTGGCTGAAATTTTGCAAATAGTGTTCTGTTATGACTTCCAACAACTATGCTAAATACCGTCTAAATCGGTCAAGAACCTGATATAGCTCCCATATAAACCGATTTCCCAATTTGATTTCTCGACTCCCTATAAGCCTCAATTTTTGTCCGATTTGGCTAAAATTTTGCATGTAGTGTTCTGTTACGATCTTCAACAACTATATTGAGTACGGTCTAAATCGGTCAATAATCTGATATAGCTCCCATATAAACCGATCTCCCGATTTGACTTCTTAAGTCCCTGTAAGCCTCAATTTTCGTCCGATTTGACTGAAATTTTGCATGTGGTGTTCTGTTATGACTTCCAATAACTGTGTCTAGTACGGTCCAAATCGGTCAAGAACCTGATAAAGCTCCCATATAAACCGATCTTCCGTTTTAACTTCTTGAGCCCCTGGACGCCGCAATTTTTGTCTGATTTGGCTAAAATTTTGCATGTAGTGTTCGGTTACGATCTCCAACAACTATATCGAGTACGGTCCAAATCGGTCAATAATCTGTTATAGCTCCCATATAAACCGATCTCCCGATTTGACTTATTGGGCCCCTAGAAGCCGCAATTTTTGTCCGATTTTGCTGAAATTTTGCACATTGTGTTCTCTCATGATTTTCAATAACTGTGCCTAGTACGGTCTAAATCGGTCAAGAACCTGATATAGCTCCCATATAAACCGATCTCCCAATTTGACTTCTTGAGCCCCTGTTAGCTTCAATTTTTGTCCGATTTGACTAATATTTTGCATAAAGTGTTCTGCTATGACTTCCAACAACTGTGCCTAATACCGTCCAAATCGGTCAAGAACCTGATATAGCTCCCATATAAACCCATCTCCCGATTTGACTTCTTGGCCCCTGGAAGCCGCAATTTTCATTCGATTTGACTGAAATTTTGCATATGATGTTCTGTTATGACTTCCAATAACTGAGCCAGGTACGGCTCAAATCGGTCAAGAACCTGATATAGCTCCTATATAAACCGATCTCCCGATTTGACTTCTTGAGCCCCTGGAAGCCGCAATTTTTGTCCGATTGGGCTGAACTTTTGCATGTGGTGTTCTGTTACGACTTCCAACAACTGTGCTAAATATCGTCCAAATCGGTCAAGAACCTGATATAGCCCCCATATATACCGATCTCCGATTTGACTTCTTGAGCCCCCGGAAGCCGCAATTTTTGTCCGATTTGGCTGAAATTTTGCATATTGTGTTCTCTCATGACTTTCAATAACTGTGCCTAATACCGTCCAAATCGGTCAAGAACCTGATATAGCTCCCATATAAACCGATCTCCCGATTTGACTTTTTGAACCTCCGGAAGCCTCAATTTTTGTCCGATTTGTCTGAAATTTTGCATGTGGTGTTCTATTATAACTCTCAACAACTGTATCTAGTACCGTCCAAATCGGTCAAGAGCCTGATATAGCTCCCATATAAACCGATCTCCGATTTGACTTCTTGAGCCCCTGGAAGCCTCAATTTTTGTCCGATTTGTCTGAAATTTTGCATGTGGTATTCTATTATGACTCTCAACAACTGTATCTAGTACCGTCCAAATCGGTCAAGAGCCTGATATAGCTCCCATATAAACCGATCTCCCGATTTGACTTCTTGAGCCCCAGGAAGCCTCAAATTTCATCCGATTTGGCTGAACTTTTGCACACAGTATTCTGTTATGACTTCTAACAACTGTGTCCAGTACCTTCCAAATCGGTCAAGAACCTGATATAGCTCCCATATAAACCGATCTCCCGATTTGACTTCTTGAGCCCCTGGAAGCTGCAATTTTCATCCGATTTGCCTGAAATTTTGCATGCGATGTTCTGTTATGACTTCTAACAACTGTGCCAAGTACGGTCCAAATCAATCTTTAACCAGATATAGCTCCCATATTTTAGCCGAATCCATAGTGGTGGGTTCCCAAGATTCGCCCCGGCCTACATAGACCGATCTCGTGATTCAAAGTCTTGGCCTTATAAATGGCTCGTTTATTATCCGATTTCGCTGAAATTTACCACACTGACTCATATTAGACTTTGCGACATACGTCTCCTACATGGTTTAGATCCGCCATATTTCGATTTAGCTGCTATGGGTGCATAAATTATGCATTTTTCACCCGGTTATGACAAAAGGTGGTTTACTTATATACCCGAGGTGGTGGGTATCCAAAGTTCGGCCAGGCTATATTCGGCCTTTTTAGTTCTTACTTTCCCGCAATGTAGCTTCTTTCCCCATTCGCCTATGCCTTTCTTACCTTTTCCAGTTTCTTCATGTTTTTTTTTTTTATTATTTTTGTCTTTCATTTAAGTTTGAAGTTTCTTATTTCCAAAGTGACCAACAAAGAAATGATGGCTTGACGAAAATGTCACACCATTTGACCCACATTTCATTTCATTTTTAACACAAAAGTCATTGAGTTGAGTTTTTCGTGTGCTACGACGAATTGTTGACACATTTTTCCAAGTTTTGTTCAGTTCATGCCACAAGCAAGCAATGCAATTTTGCAACTCAAGCAAATGCTGATCATGGGGATTCTTTTGTTCTCTGACCAATGGCTAGCTGGTTAAAGGTAACAACGATGATGAAGGTATTGAAATAGATCAGCCATTGAGTTTTTGGCATATGGCAGAAAAATTGAAGGAAAAAATTTTAATAAAAAAAAAATTAAAATTTTCAATAATGGGCATAAGGGGCTACATTCCTGTTCCGATACAAGCCAATGTTTAAATGACGTGCCTAGCAGCATCTCTAGTCGTAACCCTAAAAGCGTTCCCAGAACCTGATTTAAGGTATCTTAAACGTTTCCTAGGCCTTTTATTTTGAGTATAAATTTTTGAAGAAATAGTCGACCTCAAGTATATGAGTGCTGCATAGAAACAGCCAAGGTTCCCAACCATCTCCTTTCCTTCCTTGTTGTCGCAATAGGGACACTGACCGTTGTACAAGAAAGGCATCGCTTGCCCTTTACAACTGCAAGAGAGCCATTGGCTAAAGTTGGGGGTTAAGACCGTGCGTCATGCATTGGTTATATACTGCAGTTGCCAGACCCACAATGCTGTATGGTGTTGTGGTCTGGTGGATGGCCCTTCAAAAGTCCACCTACTGCTCAATACTTAACCGGATGCAGTTAGAAGGAGTTCCTCTTCTCATTTCTTTGAGAACCTGTCTGATTTAGCGGATGTGAACATTCGCAAGTCATTGGGCTTTTTAAAGCGATCTGGATGGTTCACCGGTTGGAACTAGAAGGGATATTCCTTCTTCTGTTCCTGTGGTATCACAATGGACGAAAATGTCTAAGTGAGTCTGATGGCAGACTGCCATTGAAACTAAACCTAACCTGGTAAGGGGAAAACCACCGCTGAAAATTTGTCTGATGTTCATATCGGGATTTGAACCCAGGGGTTCGGTGTCATAAGCGGACATACTAACTTCTACGCCACTGTGCCCTCCAGAGGCCTCAGTTGAGATATCTGAAATGCCTCCAGGACCTATTTCTGTTGTCTTGAGATTAAGCTCATGAAGAAACAGTGGACCTAAAGCCCGGATTTGAACCCAGGCGTTCGGTGTCATAGGCGGACATACTAACTTCTACGCCACTGTGCCCTCCAGAGGCCTCAGTTGAGATATTTGAAATGCCTCCTGGACCTATTTCTGTTGTCTTGAGATTAAGCTCATGAAGAAACAGTGGACCTTAAACCCTTAATCAGTGTTGTATCAGTGCTGGGAAGAAACAAAAAAAGGGTTTGAACTGTCACCTTCCCTAACTCAAGGTTTAGCAACACCAGCTATTGCACTGAAGTTTCAGTCACTTTGTTCGATTTGCAACTAGCCAGCCAAATCCTCGACAAGTCTCAAAAAATCCATTTAGACTAACACCTTCTCTAGGTCATTGAAAGAGAAGACTTCTCTGTCTCTACGTCTGCATACAGGGTCCACCCCCCATTTTGACTTGTTAATAGCATTTTTTTTTTTTTTTTTGAATTTATGCCTTGCAAAGCCTCCACTCATTCGATAAACAGTTCGCCAGCCAGCCAACTCATGACATGGACTGATAACTCCATTGAAAGGCTTGGACAAAAATAACCCCCCAAAAAGTCAAATCCATTTTATCATAAACCACAAATGTTTGTTCAAGGATAAACCATCAGCGCCGCCAAACCTTATACCCCAATATAAGAAATTTTGCCTGCCTTCCTGTACGCCAGCATAACCCATGAACATTTAGCGATAAAAAAAAGAGCTAAAAATAAAATAAGGCTACAAAACATTCACAATTTTTTTATTTTGTGTGTGTGTGTTTTTTTTTTTTTTTTGTATACTGGTTATCATCAGGATGTTAAGCATATATGTACAGTAAGTATATACCATGTATGTGTGTGTGTGTGCACATAATGCTAAAAATACATACAACTCATAAACAGGGATATGCGCTTACATTTGTATGGCTGGCAGCCTGACCGCCTATCTGCTTGCCTGCGAAAGTAAGCAGGAGTCATTATCTCTCATTGATTATAATGAAAAAAAACAGAAAAGAAATGAAATGAAAATGTAATCAGAGATTCCCAAACTTTTCCAAGAAAGAAAAATAAACAAGGCCACCACGATAGTTTTACCAAGTAAAAGCGTGCTGAATCTTCTTCTTATATATAAAAATCAATTTGCTTTTGTTTGTTGGTTCCGTATAGACTCAAAAACGACAGAACCGATTATCTTGATTATATATTGATATATTTTTTTTTGATATCGAAAGGGGGGCGGACCCTCCCCCTTACCCCAAAAGTACTACCCAAAAATATAAGTGGACCGATCGGCACAATATGGGACTCAATGGAAGGTATTCAGGAGTAGAGTACGAAATTCATATAAAAAAATTGGGTCCAAGTAATTGGGGGGCCGCCCCAACCTCAAACCCCCTAAAATGGGTTTAGTGGACCATTATGACAATATTGGACTCAAATGAAAGGTATTCGGGAGTAGATTGCGGATATGGGTAGGAGGGAGAAACAGGCTGCATAGTTTGATGATATTGGAGGGGGGTGGACCCTCCCGCGTTACCCCAAAAACACCAACCAAAATCAAAAGCGGACCCATAATGACCACCCCAATCTCAAAACTCATCTAGACAGATAAATTCGACGTTCATGTCAACATGGGACTCAAAATAAAAAGTATTTGGCAGTAAATTTCATATATGGCATATAAAATTAGGTCCAAGTGATGGGAGGTCGCCCCCACCCACAAAAACCCCCAAACGGGAAAATTAACATACCATGGCTATATGGGACTCAAATGAAAGGTATTTGGGAGTAGATTACGAATATGACATTAAAATTTGCGTTCAGGTCTATGTAACGCTTTTTCTCCTAAAACTACCTCAAATAGGTTCATTGACCCATTATGACAATATGGGGCTCAAATGAAAGATATTTGAGAGTAGAAAACGAATCTGATATCCAATTTTGGAGCCAAGTGTTCGGGGATACGGCCTAAAGCACCCCCTAAACTGAACTTCATTTCCGACTGTGGCTATATGGAGCTCAAATCAACGGTATTTAGGAGTAATGAACGATTTTTATATCTATTTTCAGGGCAAAGTGCCGGTGGGCGATCCATCCCCAAAACACCCTCCGAATGGTTCATGTTTACCGACCATGGCAATAGGGAGAAGGAATATAGGAATAGGGGGAATGGGAGTGAAGCACAAATTTGATATCCATATTTGAGTCAAAATGTCTGAGGTGCTATCCCTCCCTTAAATTTCAACAACAACAACAACATAGGCGGACATGAGCTACAATGGCACGAGTTCGATATCCACATTCAGGGCAAAGTGTTCCCACCCTAATATGACATTAGAGAGTCAAAGAAGGAGAAGCGGAGCGGGCCCGGTTCGGCCAGTCTATATATATAAAAGAGTTGCTTTAGCTAGAATCATGAAATTTTGCATGATGTTAGTCTTGAGTCATAGGCATAAGATAAGGTACTATCTTATGGTACTTTAGGTACTAAAATGTACCAAAAAGTACAAAATGGTACATATTTGCCCAGTGCGAACGGAAAGGGCTAGAATTATGTTCTTGGGTTTAAATTAAAGAGCGTCTCGAAGACATAAGGATTGGAAAAAAAATTGGACAAACGTACCGAAAGTGGGAGCGATAGTACTTTAGTACCGCAATTGGTACTATTTGGTATCTTCTTTGTAAATTGAACTAGAGATCTGAATTTTAGATCTAAGTTACAATATGGCAACCTTAATTAGGTAACAATAAGAATTTTTGGACATTTGTACATTTAGGTACTAAAAACTGTACCAAAAAGGTACGAAATGGGCAAACTTTGTACAGGGCGTTTGGATAGAGGTAGAATTTTGAAATTTGAGTTAAAAGACATCGGATATAAAAGGACGAGGGTGAAAAGAAACAGGTAAACGTGTGCTAAGTTCGGCCGGGCTGAATCTCGGGAACCCACCATCATGGATTCTGTTAACATATGGGAGCTATATATATTATAGACCGAATTGAACCGTATTTGGAGCAATTGTTGAGAGTCATAACAAAACACTATATACAAAATTTCAGCCAAATCGGACGGAAATTGTGGCTTGTAAGGGCTCAAGAAGTCAAATCGGGAGATCGGTTTATATGGGAGCTATATCAGGTTATAGACCGATTTGGACCGTACTAGGCACAGTTGTTGAGAGTCATAACAGAATACCATGTACAAAATTTCAGCCAAATCGGATAAAAATCGCGGCTTGTAAGGGCTCAAGAAGTCAAATCGGGAGATCGGTTTATATGGAGCTATATCAGGTTATAGACCGATTTGGATCGTACTAGACACAGTTGTTGAGAGTCATAACAGAACACTATGTGTAAAATTTCAGCTAAATCGGATGAAAATTGCGGCTTCCAGGGGCTCAGGAACTCGAATTGGGAGATCGGTTTATATGGGAGCTATATCAGGTTATAGACCCATTTGGACCTTATTTAGCGCAATTGTTGGAAGTCATAACAGAATACTATCTGCAAAATTTTAGCCAAATGGGACAAAAATTGAGGCTTGTAAGGACTCAAGAAGTCAAATCGGGAGATCAGTTTTTATGGGTGCTATATCAGGTTATAGACCGATTTGGACCGTACTTGGCACAGTTGTTGAAAGCCTTAGCAGAATACTGTATGCAAAATTTCAGCCATCTTTGATATCCTTAACCATAAACGGGATTTGTCAAGTTTCTTGCCCGATATCACTTTATATGCAGACAAAGGACAATGGATAAAAACTACCATGATATATAGGAACTATATCAGGTTATGTTCCCCCTTAAGGATCTTGACTTCTTGAGCCTCTAGAGGGCGCAATTGTTATGCGATTTGGCTAAAATTTTGCATAATGTGTTTTATTTTGACTTCCCACAACTCTGCTACGCATGGTTCAAATCGGTTCATAACCTGATATAGCTCCCATATAAACCGGTCTCGGATCTTGGCTCCTTGAGCCGCTAGAGGGCGAAATTGTTATACGATTTGGCTGAAATTTCGCATAAAATGTTTTGGTTTGATGATCAACAACTGTGCCATATATGGCTCAACAACTGTGCCAACTACGGCTCAAATCGGTTCATAACCTGATGTAACTCCTATATAAACCGAACTTGGATCTTGACTTCTTGAGCCGCTAGAGGGCGAAATTATTATCCGATGTGGCGGAAATTTTGCATGAAGTGTTTTGTTATGTCTTCCAATACCTTAACCAAGAATGGTTCAAATCGATCTATAATCTGATATAGCTGCCATATAAACCGATCTCAGATCTTGACTTCTTGAGCCACTAGAGGGCGCAATTCTCATCCGATTTGGCTGAAATTTTGCATGAGGTGTTTCGTTACGACTTTCAATAACTGTATTAAGAATTTCTAGTGAAACGTTTCGGGTTGACCATCAACAAATGTGCCAAGTATGCCTCCTGTCGGTTCATAACCTGATGTTACTCCCATATAAACTGAACTTGAATCTTGACTTCTTGAGCCGCTAGAGGGCGAAATTATTATCCGATTTGGCTGAAATTTTGCATGAAGAGTTTTGTTATGACTTCCAATACCTTAACCAAAAATGGTTCAAATCGGTCTATAACCTGATATAGCTGTCATATAAACCGATCTCAGATCTTGACTTCTTGAGCCGCTAGAGAGCGCAATTCTCATCCGATTTGGCTGAAATTTTGCGTGAGATGTTTCGTTACGACTTCCAATAACTGCGCTGAGTATGGTTCAAATCGGTCAATGTTTTGATATAGCTGCCATATAAACCGATCTTGGGTCTTGACTTTTTGAGCCTCTAAAGGGCGCAATTCTCGTCCGATTTGATTCAAATTTTGCAGGTGGTGTTTTCGTATCACTTCCAACAACTGTGCTAAGTATGATTCAAATCGGTACATAACCTGATATAGCTGCCATATAAACCGATATGGGATCTTGACTTCTTGAGCCTCTAGAGGGGGCAATTCTCATCCGATTTGGCAGAAATTTTGTTCAACGGCTTCTCTCATGACCTTCAACATTCGTGTCTAATATGGTCTGAATCGATCAATAGTTTGATACAGCTCCCATATAAACCTATCTCCCGATTATGCTTCTTGAGCCCCTACAAGGCGCAATTCTTATTAATACCGAAAAACAGACACACATGGCTTCGTATGTCGAACGATGAAGAATTTTTAACTTATAGGGTTGCATATAAATGATAAGCCCCATTCTATGTTATAAGAGCTTTAAACCCCCTAAAAGGATTCATTTGGGAATCCCTGTACAGGAGCTCCAACCATATCCAGCTCATATTTGAGCCCAAAAGTATTTTTACTTTATTGCGACCATAAATATGAGACTTGTTGTTGGTGTGGTGCGCATACCTGCATGTCGGTGTGCTACTTTCATACATCACAAATTTAACGTTGAGTTCATTACATGGCTGGCTGGCATACATGTAAGGCATACAGATCCGTCTGTCTGTCTGTCGTTCGATTCGATTCGATGGTGGGGTCCCTTTCCCTGGTCCCTTGCCATTATGGTTGAAATGAGAAAGTATTACTCATTCGCCAGGAACAACAAATGCCTGTTGCTGTTTACACAGGCAAACAGGCATGCCTTTTGCCTTGCTCCTCTCGGAAAGCAAAGTGAAGGGACCAGCACCAACACACCACAATCGGAGTATCATTTGAATAAACATTATGAAGTTATTGACTTGAAGCGAAAAAAACAAAAAACAGGGAGTATGTACTTACAATGCCTTACGCATGTAGAGGCCTTATCACCACCTCCACCTTCCAAAAAAAAAAAAAAAAATAATACAAAAAAAAAACCGCCATACACTCAAAATGAATGACAACAACTTGCGAAATTACCCGAAAAACAGGACACACACAACACCCACAGCACTGAGGTGCGTTGGCCGCAGCCAGGAATCCAAAAGGGAAGAAGGTGAAAGGGAAATTTATGGGTCTCTGCTGCAAAGGAAAGAAGATAAACCCGCTGCTCAACTGAGCTGACAAACGATTCAAAGAAGACAACGATGACACAGTAACCGAAACTGTCAAAAGATTTTTGTTGTTGCTGATTTTTGTGGCCATTAAATTCTAACGACTTTGGAATTGATTTCAATTTGGATGATCTTGCCTGAGTTGGCTGTGGTTTTGGCAGCCTGCAAAGAGCTATGGTGACATTAATTACAACTTAACCCAGTGCTTGACATTTGGTCTTAATCATGTTTACTACCAGAGAATATTTAAATGTGTAATACCCTATCTAACAGACAAACTCTACCCCTGGTATAACGAACTTCTCAAACAGAAGCCAAAGAATATTTGGTGAGGTATGTATTTTCTATAAATAATACACTCAAGAAAAAATCTCAGTTAAACTGGAGAAAAGTCTGTAAATATAACTTCCAGCAAAGATGTTTTTCCTAGCCTCTATCACAACAAACAACTCCAAATTTCAGTGACATCTATAGCAAAAATACACCATTTAAGGGCTTTGGAAACTTTTTTGAAAGTTTTCTCTGTATAGATCATGGATCTGTGTGAAAGATCGGCCTATTTACTAATATTGTCCAATTTCAGTTGTATTTGGCAGGGGCTTCAATGAGTCTATCATCTAAATTTCATTGAAATAAGATCCACATATTAGCGAAAGACCAAAGTCTACACTAAAAATCGAACCCAGGAGCGACATACTGGTAATCAGGGACGTAGCCTGGGGTGGGCGGCTGGGGTCCGATAGACCCCTCCCCCCCCCAACAGTGTCTGTTTATCTTATGTTTGCGTGTATACGTATTTATTATTGTTTTGTAGTTCTAATATTCCCCCCCCCCCCCCCCCCACCAATTCAAATCCTGGCTACGTCCCTGTTGGTAATACGAGCTTGGAGTTAAAATATTGCTCTAAGGCCCTTTCATTTATAAATATTCTCGATCGCCACTGAACAAGCTGTCGATCATACCAGTACAGCCAGCCTCTCTAGGTTAGGTTAGGTTAAAGGACACGACCATTGTTGCCAGATTGGTCCACGTGCTAAGCTGAATCTTATAAACCCTTCACCATGAATCGCATTTGTCAAGATCTTTGCCGGGTGTGTGTTTATAGGCAAACAAGGGATAATGAATAAGATTTGCAAACCAACTATGGTCCAACATCCATACTTGAGTATGGTCCGAATCGGTCCATAATCTGACATAGCTACAGTAATATCAGGTTATGGACCGATTGGGACCATAATTGATTTTAATGTTGGAGGTGTCAAAGTCGGATAAGAATTGCGCCCTCTAGAGGCTCAAGAAGACAAACCAGAAGATTGGTTTACTTCGGCGCTACATCGGATTATGAACCGAACCATATATACCAGGCATGTTCAAGGTCATAGAAGGTCAAGGTCAAAATATGGACCAATATGGCCCATTTACAATCCCAACTGACCTACACTTCGACAGACAGACGGACGGACATGGCTCAGAATGTCAAGATCAATATTTCGATGTGTTACAATCAAAAATTCCACGCCACCGTAGAGCAGAAGGATAACTATGAGCACACACAGGCTGCAACTTTGAGGTCCGATCTGTGGGGTGTTATCACGAGAAGCTTAGCTGCGAGCTACCGGGCGCCTCCACAGTTTGCGGATAGTGAATTGCTTCATATAGAGTAGCTGCAATTGCAGTCTCAGTGTGAGGCCGGGCGGCACCGGCTTTTGCATTAATACTGAGCGCCTATGATGCTCGATATGGCAAGGCAAGTTTATCGCCTTTAAATAACCATTGGTCATCATATTCCCGAGCTTGCTCACCTATAGGAGCTAGATGAGGATCGCCTCAACCACATGCAAATGTGGCTACAACAGCTTTCTCACCTATAGGAGCTTGATGAGGATCGCCACCTCCACATGTGGCAACAACAGGACTCCCACCAACAGCCCCAGAACAATCGACGTCCTGGTTTCTGAGAAATTCCAATACCCCAAAGGTCAGCGCAAGGGGGTTCATCATCGCCTTAGTATTCGCAGAATCCTTTTGCGATCCAAACAAGGCCAATTCGTCAGCCGCCTTGTTCCTCGGCACCCCTTGTTGGTCCACAATCAGCACAACTAAGCAGCATACCCCAAACATCAGTGACGCTCCTTGCATCTGCCAACAAGCCTCGACGTCACCTGAATCGCAGCCTGGGCCTTCAGCGCCGCCTGTCTGTCCACATAGGTTTTTGTAGTCTGACAGGGTAGACGCTCCTGACCAAGGATCGCATGCAAGGTTTTGAGGATCGAAAAACCTCAATCTGCACTCGTCCAGAAGTCTCTGGGACTCCCTATCTCTTAGGAACTCAACAGAAACCCCTGCCCCTCTGCTGCCATTCAGTTTGAATCCAAAAACGGCAGAATGCCTCCAATTCAAAGCTCCCCTTCCACTAGGACAACTTTCAGGCAGTCATTGGAGAAGGATCCGCTCTGCGCATAGTTCGTCGCATCACCTATGCCACGTAGTAGTTCCATGCATGTCCGAAATCCGAAGGAGGCCATGTTACTGATTCCCTTAGTCTAAGGGCAGTCTTTATTGCCGTGCACTCCACAAATAAGCCCAAGGGCTCATATCAAGTATCGCATTAAAAACCTCTCTCGGAGCACTCCTCTTCGCCCGCAATATCAGCACCGACGCAGTACCCTGTACCTTATGCATCAACCCGAAGAGACTCACCCTCTCCGGGGCCAGATGCCACACCAGCAGGCACCTATTAGGGAGAATCAATCGAAACACAGCAGTATATATCCAGTGAACCGCCCGGGTTTATGTCGGCCCCCCTGTTCACTGACACCCCTTTGTTGGCCCGACAACATCGCAATCAGACACCATACCCCAAACATACGAGATGCTCCTTGCATCTCCCAACAATACTCGACCTTCAACATGAATCGCAGCCAGGACCTTCGGAGCCGCCTGACTGTCCACATATATGTTGGCAGTCTGGTAGGGTCGCCGCTCCTGACCCAGGATACATACAATGCCTTGAGGATTGAGAAAACCTTAACTTGCACCCGTCCAGACGTTTTTGAGACTCGCTAACTCTAAGGAATACAACAAACACCTCTGCCCCGGTGTCCCCATCCAGCTTGGACGCAACTAAATGAGCCAAGAAGAGCAGGACGCCTGCAAACCCAAGGTCTCTCTCTCTCCACTAGGATAACCTCCAGGCAGTCATCGGAGAAGGACCCGCCCGGCATATAGTCCGTTGCGTCACCTATCCTACATTATCTTCCCATGCCAACGACCTTCCGCTAGAAGACGCATGCCCGAAATCCCGCCAATCCAGTTACCAAAAGAGTAGAACTCATTAAGCCCCTGTTTGACACTCTTCTGGCCAAGAATAACGGCCTGATATTTTACCTCGCCTGAGAGCGACAGCTCCACTCCATCCAATACCGGTGCCTTGAACTCTCCATACTTCCTCCATCTGTTTTACAGCTCTAGCTCTGTTTTTTTTGGGGGTTTATGCCAAGCCCATCGCCCATCTAGACGGATTCCTCAACGAGCTCACCCTAAAAGATATATCCGTGATAGTAGAGAGCATGCGACCGGCAACCATAAGGAAAACGTCATTAGCATAGGCAACCACCTTCACCAGTGGACCGCCCCCGGGTCTAAGTCCTCAAATGCCGCCTTTCAAGTTGCCCAAAGAGTAGAGCTTATTCCATCCCCGTTTGACTCTCTCCTCAACTTCTGGCCAAAAATAAGACCCTGATATTTGGCCTCGTGAGAGAGTGACACCTTCACTCCATCTAGTACCGGGGTCTTGAACTCGCCATACTTCCACCTTCTGTTTTACAGCACCAGCTCTGTTTTTCTGGGGTTTATGCCAAGCCCATTGGCCCTCGCCCATCTAGACGGATTCCTCAGCGATCGCACCTTAAAGGAGATCAGTGATAGATAGAGAGAGAATACGACCGCAAAGCACAATGACAACGTCATTAGCATAGACAACCACCATCACCAGTGGACCGCCCCCAATCTAAGTCCCCAAAAGAGTAGAGCTCATCCAGTCCCCGTTTGACTCTCTCCTCAACTTCTGGAAGAAAACGCCACCTCCACTCCATCCAGTATAGGTTCATTGAACTCGCCATACTTTCTCCTTCCGGTTTTAAGAACCAGCTCAGTTTTTCTGGGGTTTATGCCAAGCCCAAAGGCCCCCGACCATCTGTACGGATTCTTCAGCAAGCGCACTCTGAAGGAGAGATGTGATAGTAGAGAGAATGCAAGCGGCAACCATAATGGCATCGTCATTAGCATAGACAACCACCTTCACCAGTGGACCGCCCCCGATCTAAATCCCCCAAATTCCCCCATCGAGTTGCCAAAAGAGTAGAGCTCATTCAGCCCCCGTTCGACTCTCTCCTCAACTTCTAAGGGAGAGCGGCAGCTACACTCCATCCAGTTCCGGTCCCTTAAACTCGCCTTACTTCCTTGTGGTTTACAGCATCAGCTCTGTCTTCCTGGGGTTTATGCCAAGCCCATTGGTCCTCGCCCTTCAAGACGGATTCCTCGGTGAGCTCACCCTAATGGAGATCCGGGATAGTAGAGAGAATGCGACCGCCAATCCTAATGACATCATCGTTAGCATAGGCAACCAATTTCACCAGTGGACCGCCCCCGGTGTAAGGACCCAAATTTCGCCTATCGACTTAGACCTCTTTCAGCCCTCGTTTGGCTCTCTTCTCAACATCTGGGAGAGAACGCCACCTCCACTCCATCCAGTACCGGTCGCTTGAACTCACCACACTTCCTTCTTCTGGTTAACAGCAGCAGCTCTGTTTTTCTGGGGTTTATACCATGCCCATTGGCTCTCGCCCTTGACCTTGACGCCCTTCTGCCATACTCACCTTTCCGTGAATAGTCGCCCTTCGAGATGGCGCCGATCCAGTATAGGCACTTGTAAATCAGACGCTGACGGCAAATTTGCATAAGGAGCAGTATCTATGAAAGGTCACGGCTCTCATGTAGTGTCCAATCCAGCCCAGACCAGTGAAGTGGGGTGTCCCTAATACTAGGTAAGCTCTTCTGACTACCCCAGCAGGATCTATGCAAGGCCTCGACTTTGCAATTGTACCCCTATGTTTGGGTTGACCAAGTATATATAGACTCAAAAATGACTGAACCGATTTTTTTTTTGGAAATGTTAGTGAGGCTCTGTAGGGAGGCCATTCCAAATTTGTAGGTCATAAGAGGGGAGGGTCCGCTTTTTGAAAATGTTAGTGAGGGTCTGTAGGGAGGCCATTCCAAATTTGTAGGTCATAAGAGGGGAGGGTCCGCTTCCCCTTACCCTAAGGTTATACAAAATTTTGCGCATCACAAGGGGGAGAGTCCGCTTCCCCTAATTTTCAAACCTAAGGTCATTCAAAATTTTGCGTATCACAAGGGGGAGAGTCCGCTTCCCCTTACCACAATTTTTTAAAACTTTTGACACATTGACCGACCATAGCAATATGGGGCTCAAATGAAAGGTATCGGTGAGTAGTATACGAATATGGCAACAAGTTTGAGTTTGTGCATTGGGGAGCAGCCCCAATATTGCTACACCCAACAACCCCCAAAAACGTCATATTGGCCATGATCTGCCAATATCTGACAAAATGGGACTCGAGTAAAAGGAATTCTAGAGTAGAGTACGAATATGCAAACTTCTCATATTCACATGAAAATTTACTTCAGCATTTTATCATCTTTCTTTCTTATTCTTTTCTCCATTCAACTAAGATTTTTTCTCGAGTGTTTCAACTCATGAATTAAGTTGACTTTTATTACAAAACTCGCACGTACAGGTTACTTTTCTATAGAAAACCAGTCTGAGGGTTATGGCATTTCGATAGAATTCTCCTGGTCTCAGTTTAATAATTTCGAAAACATGTAGCGTCATGAGGAGAAGGAGAAGAAGATGACGATGATGATGATGATCATCATCATCAATTGTGGCATCATCAGACTTCATCGAAAGACGAGTATTAGAAATGATTTGTGTTTGCCATAAAATGTAAAAATGCTAATAATCAAGTATGGAAAGTGATTTCATTCAGGGGCAGGAATTTCGTAACAAATGAAGATTTTTAGGGAGACTACCATTTATAACAGAAATTTGTACATAAGTTAGTAACCAAAACATTGGTCCACTGACTTAAATGTGATAGCGTAGCTAGCTTGATTTCCAGAACAGGATATGAAACGAGTTCTCAGTTTGCTGCAATCATTGGAAAAGCCCACATCATTGCCATTCAAAAATTTTGTATAATTTTTATGAATGATTTTCTATTGCTCCCCATTTGACAAATGAAACAACGAACACTACACTCAGGGACGCCCACATCTATTGGCTAAGCCTTTGCCACCAGCACCACCACTGCTCACTTTAAGATATGTCAATAGTCACTGGTAGACATCCGTCCGTCCAGCCGTCCCTGTGTCTGCGTGATTGTGATTGTCAGTCATTTGAGCTAACCTTGTTTTGGCTTCATGTCTGAGTTGTAACCCATAACTCAGTGTCAAAAATCCCACAAGGTTTTCTCGAAATTGATATTGAAATGATTTTGATGTTGAATAAGCATAGGAAATCAAAGCAGGAGCAAAACATGTCCAAAGTTTAATTTTAATGTTAAATATTGAGATTGAGAAACACCTACGTGGACCAAAAAAAAAACATGTTTAACTATGGACAAACAAAAATAAAGCTCGCAGGGCAAAATATAAAACAAAAACCATTATATTCTTCAACTCAGAATGAAATTCAGACTGGATGCATAAGGTTTTCTAAAGGAAAACTGAAATTCAGCCTGGCTGAATAAGGTTTTCTATAGGAAAAATGCAATTCAGCCTGGCTGAATAAGGTTTTCTATAGGAAAACTGAAATTCAGCCTGGCTGAATAAGGTTTTCTATAGGAAAACTGAAATTCAGCCTGGCTGAATAAGGTTTTCTATAGGAAAACTGAAATTCAGCCTGGCTGAATAAGGTTTTCTATAGGAAAACTGCAATTCAGCCTGGCTGAATAAGGTTTTCTATAGGAAAACTGCAATTCAGCCTGGCTGAATAAGGTTTTCTATAGGAAAACTGAAATTCAGCCTGGCTGAATAAGGTTTTCTATAGGAAAACTGAAATTCAGCCTGGCTGAATAAGGTTTTCTATAGGAAAACTGAAATTCAGCCTGGCTGAATAAGGTTTTCTATAGGAAAACTGAAATTCAGCCTGGCTGAATAAGGTTTTCTATAGGAAAACTGCAATTCAGCCTGGCTGAATAAGGTTTTCTATAGGAAAACTGCAATTCAGCCTGGCTGAATAAGGTTTTCTATAGGAAAACTGCAATTCAGCCTGGCTGAATAAGGTTTTCTATAGGAAAACTGCAATTCAGCCTGGCTGAATAAGGTTTTCTATAGGAAAACTGCAATTCAGCCTGGCTGAATAAGGTTTTCTATAGGAAAACTGCAATTCAGCCTGGCTGAATAAGGTTTTCTATAGGAAAACTGCAATTCAGCCTGGCTGAATAAGGTTTTCTATAGGAAAACTGCAATTCAGCCTGGCTGAATAAGGTTTTCTATAGGAAAACTGAAATTCAGCCTGGCTGAATAAAGTTTTCTATAGGAAAACTTTAATTCAGCCTGGCTGAATAAGGTTTTCTATAGGAAAACTGCAATTCAGCCTGGCTGAATAAGGTTTTCTATAGGAAAACTGAAATTCAGCCTGGCTGAATAAGGTTTTCTATAGGAAAACTGAAATTCAGCCTGGCTGAATAAGGTTTTCTATAGGAAAACTGAAATTCAGCCTGGCTGTATAAGGTTTTCTATAGGAAAACTGAAATTCAGCCTGGCTGAATAAGGTTTTCTATAGTAAAACTGAAATTCAGCCTGGCTGAATAAGGTTTTCTATAGGAAAACTGCAATTCAGCCTGGCTGAATAAGGTTTTCTATAGGAAAACTGCAATTCAGCCTGACTACAGCAACCTTATTCACATCAGCAGCTACACCTCCAATAAAAAGAACAACTTTTCAAAAGTTTCTTATTTTGTTTTTGTCTTGTTGCCATAAACCATCAGAGATACGAGACTTAACCCAAAAACCGAATTGAAAATAGAGTCACGGACGGATAAACATCATGAACACCGCCACTCATACTCGACAAGGAGATAGACAGACAGGAGATACAGAAATGCAACAGGGCAGCGCATTCAGATTTGACAGACAAAGCAATGGAGGATGTGCGGACGGACGGATGGACAACAAAATGCAATCGCACAAAGTTACTCTCCTTCAAATATCAAAACCTACCTCCTCCCCTTACCACTTATTCTCCCGACGAGCAGAAAAACATATGTAAGGCATTGGGTAATTTGTTGGCTTTACACAGCAACAAGGAGAGTATAGCCAGTAGAGATACATTGCAAAGATTGCAAAAACAAAAATCATACAAAATCTCAACAACAGCATCCATGCGGCAATCCGACACAGCAGCTAAGTGGAGACAACAACAAAAAAACATAAAAAAAAACTCCAAAGTATACCCCACAAAATGCAGGGGGGGGGGACAGACGAACACATTGGCTCCATCATATACCCGGGTTAAAGAGACTCTGCACAGAATCTAACTAACGAAGGACGGCCATATGAAATGACAGAGAGTGTGACAGCCAGCCAGACAGACAGAGAGACGGACAGACATTCGTATACAATTCAAGCAATTTGATCGAGAGAAAAAAAACTCAAAAAACCAACGGCATGCTCAAGGTCATTCAAGCGCGCCAAATGCAATCCAAACGTGCTCCAAACTGCGTCAGCAGCAAACAACTATTGCCGACTTGATGGCATGCCATGCCAGCAACAACATCATCAGCACAAACACCAATATCAGCTGGTAATGCAGCACAGCAAAAACAACAACGGCATTTGAGACAAAATTGAAGAAAAAAAAACAAAAACTGATGTGAATCGAAGAAATCTCCAACAATTGTTTGAACTCTCATACAGCAGCGGCAGCAGCATTGGCAAGCTCGCTGGCAATTGAATCAGCCAGCGACAGCAAGTCTTACGAAGATTTCTTCTCATTCATACCTGACATCATGGCAATCTCTCACAGACAGACAGACAGAAGAATGAATGAACAAATGAATGAATGGTAGCCAGATAGTTAGTTACAATGATGGACAGACAGACGGACAAACCAATAGGCAATTGAACAGCCCAGTAATACCCTACACTAAGCGGCGAAAACCATGCACATGTCACCCATTATGAAGATTTACCCAACCTGATACATTTTTGTTGTTGCCTGACCTCATCCAAATCTTTTCTCCACATTCATGTCCCCACATAAATCCTTATCTGATACCCAAGTAACCCTACCAATTGTAAGGTATCCCCCTCAGCCTCCACTGGCCACCAAATTCAGTTCCACATACCTTCAATGTAATGGTTAAGATTTATTTTCCATGTTTCCCAAGCAATCAGCTCAAAGCGAATTGCAAATGCATGCTGTGAACAATGCAACACCTGAGGAAATACCATGCAAAAGACAAAACAGAATAACATTCTAACATTGTCCATACCCATGGGAGATCTTTGCGGCATGATACCTAAGTTTTCTTCAAAGCAAAGTTAAAGGGTCGTTAGTCCATCAAGGACTGCTATGTCGACATTTATGGAAAATGCAATAACTCTCAATGGAATTTTGTAAGAAATGCATAGACTTAGGAATGATGAACAACGAATGAAAAAAAGTTACCCTAATCAGCCAGGCTGAATTTATAGAAAACCTTATTCAGCCAGGCTGAATTAAAGTTTTCCTATAGAAAACCTTATTCAGCCAGGCTGAATTGCAGTTTTTCTATAGAAAACCTTATTCAGCCAGGCTGATTTAAAGTTTTCCTAAAGAAAACCTTATTCAGCCAGGCTGAATTTCAGTTTTCCTATAGAAAACCTTATTCAGCCAGGCTGAATTGCAGTTTTCCTATAGAAAACCTTATTCAGCCAGGCTGAATTGCAGTTTTCCTATAGAAAACCTTATTCAGCCAGGCTGAATTTCAGTTTTCCTATAGAAAACCTTATTCAGCCAGGCTGAATTTCAGTTTTCCTATAGAAAACCTTATTCAGCCAGGCTGAATTGCAGTTTTCCTATAGAAACCCATATTCAGCCAGGCTGAATTGCAGTTTTCCTATAGAAAACCTTATTCAGCCAGGCTGAATTAAAGTTTTCCTATAGAAAACCTTATTCAGCCAGGCTGAATTGCAGTTTTCCTATAAAAAACCTTATTCAGCCAGGCTGAATTGCAGTTTTCCTATAGAAAACCTTATTCAGCCAGGCTGAATTAAAGTTTTCCTATAGAAAACCTTATTCAGCCAGGCTGAATTAAAGTTTTCCTATAGAAAACCTTATTCAGCCAGGCTGAATTAAAGTTTTCCTATAGAAAACCTTATTCAGCCAGGCTGAATTAAAGTTTTCCTATAGAAAACCTTATTCAGCCAGGCTGAATTGCAGTTTTCCTATAGAAAACCTTATTCAGCCAGGCTGAATTTCAGTTTTCCTATAGAAAACCTTATTCAGCCAGGCTGAATTTCAGTTTTACTATAGAAAACCTTATTCAGCCAGGCTGAATTTCAGTTTTCCTATAGAAAACCTTATTCAGCCAGGCTGAATTTCAGTTTTCCTATAGAAAACCTTATTCAGCCAGTCTGAATTGCAGTTTTCCTATAAAAAACCTTATTCAGCCAGGCTGAATTGCAGTTTTCCTATAGAAAACCTTATTCAGTTAGGCTGAATTGCAGTTTTCCTATAGAAAACCTTATTCAGCCAGGGTGAATTTCAGTTTTCCTATAGAAAACCTTATTCAGCCAGGCTGAATTGCAGTTTTCCTATAGAAAACCTTATTCAGCCAGGCTGAATTTCAGTTTTCCTATAGAAAACCTTATTCAGCCAGGCTGAATTTCAGTTTTCCTATAGAAAACCTTATTCAGCCAGGCTGAATTGCAGTTTTCCTATAGATAACCTTATTCAGCCAGGCTGAATTTCAGTTTTCCTATAGAAAACCTTATTCAGCCAGGCTGAATTTCAGTTTTCCTATAGAAAACCTTATTCAGCCAGGCTGAATTTCAGTTTTCCTATAGAAAACCTTATTCAGCCAGGCTGAATTTCAGTTTTCCTATAGATAACCTTATTCAGCCAGGCTGAATTTCAGTTTTCCTATAGAAAACCTTATTCAGCCAGGCTGAATTTCAGTTTTCCTATAGAAAACCTTATTCAGCCAGGCTGAATTTCAGTTTTCCTATAGAAAACCTTATTCAGCCAGGCTGAATTTCAGTTTTCCTATAGAAAACCTTATTCAGCCAGGCTGAATTTCAGTTTTCCTATAGAAAACCTTATTCAGCCAGGCTGAATTTCAGTTTTCCTATAGAAAACCTTATTCAGCCAGGCTGAATTTCAGTTTTCCTATAGAAAACCTTATTCAGCCAGGCTGAATTTCAGTTTTCCTATAGAAAACCTTATTCAGCCAGGCTGAATTTCAGTTTTCCTATAGAAAACCTTATTCAGCCTGGCTGAATTGCAGTTTTCCTATAAAAAACCTTATTCAGCCAGGCTGAATTGCAGTTTTCCTATAGAAAACCTTATTCAGCCAGGCTGAATTGCAGTTTTCCTATAGAAAACCTTATTCAGCCAGGCTGAATTTCAGTTTTCCTATAGAAAACCTTATTCAGCCAGGCTGAATTGCAGTTTTCCTATAGAAAACCTTATTCAGCCAGGCTGAATTGCAGTTTTCCTATAGAAAACCTTATTCAGCCAGGCTGAATTGCAGTTTTCCTATAGAAAACCTTATTCAGCCAGGCTGAATTGCAATTTTCCTATAGAAAACCTTATTCAGACAGGCTGAATTGCAGTTTTCCTATAGAAAACCTTATTCAGCCAGCCTGAATTGCAGTTTTACTATAGAAAACCTTATTCAGCCAGGCTGAATTGCAGTTTTCTTATAGAAAACCTTATTCAGTCAGGCTGAATTGCAGTTTTCCTATAGAAAACCTTATTCAGCCTGGCTGAATTGCAGTTTTCCTATAGAAAACCTTATTCAGCCAGGGTGAATTTCAGTTTTCCTATAGAAAACCTTATTCAGCCAGGCTGAATTGCAGTTTTCCTATAGAAAACCTTATTCAGCCAGGCTGAATTGCAGTTTTCCTATAGAAAACCTTATTGAGCCAGGCTGAATTTCAGTTTTCCTATAGAATACCTTATTCAGCCAGGCTGAATTGCAGTTTTCCCATAGAAAACCTTATTCAGCCATAAGCATATATCCATCACTGAAAGTTTTAAACCCGAATTATTGTTGGTTTAAAGCCCACACTCTTCCAAAGCCCCTGCGTAGTTTCCCCAACTATTTCCAAAGCCAAGTCATAGTTAAATCGATTAAAGTCTTCGTTGTTGTTTACGTAACCTAAAATTCCTCCGTTGGACATAATGATTTCTATAAAAATCTTAGTAAACAAACACTTGTTGGCATCTAACTGAACTGCTGACCCTCATCTCCAAAGCATAAAAAACCTGCTGATGATGCCTTGCGTAGGAATTTATGGCTTGCCATCTGCATAATCTTGAAATTAATCCAGTTTCATTTATTTTTGGATCCCCATAGCCAAACCCACAGCCCTTTTGGTTACAACATCGTGGTGAGAGGCGACTTTCTAAACCGAACTTTAAGACATGTATCCCCATACCAACCCATAGCGTATCCCATGCCCATGCCTAGACCATTTACATATCTTACGAAATTAACGCCAATCGGCTAATGAGTGGCCAACGTATGGATGGCCAAGGGAATAACGGTATTGAAGCTATTCAAGCAAATAAAGGAAATAGTATCGATTTTCCCAAAAGGAAGGGAATGACTTGAAATCTAACAACGCTAAGCCCTGCTGCCAGCTCCCATACCAATCGCACTGCCTACCTACCTTTCTGGGAAAATCAAGACCTTAAACAAAGGGAGAGCGAGATGCATGCATCAGTCTAAATTACACACTAGCCATCAAGCGAATCGCCTTAAGAAACAGTTAATACAACAATAACAACAACAACAACAGCCACTACCATGGCTAGAAAAGCCATAACTAAGATTTCCTAGATAGTCATTGGAGTAGGCTAGAGAAGAGTAGGCGAGGGAGAGCGGGTGGTGTATGTGTATGAATGCAGGCATGCGTACTTCAAATGCGCTGCTTACAAAAAGAGGATTGCCTGTTACAGGTTACGCTCCCCATCATAAAATCTCTTCGCTAGACGAACTAGCTGTGCCAATGGCAGTCTCTAAACTAGGCTTAGGGGAAAACAGCATTGTTTTGTTAAGGGAATAATGAAAGCGAGGGAAAACAAGTCACACAAAGCTCTAAAATAAAAGTTAAACCTTAAAAATGGGTTGCCCAAAACAATGGGGGAGACAGTGGGTTAAAAAGGAAAAAATATACAAACAATTTTTAAAACAAACAAATAAAAAAGCATTAAGTTCGGCCGGGCCGAACTTTGGACACCCACCACCTCGGGTATATATGTTAATCACCCGCTTTGCCAAATTTCAGCGAAATCGGATAATGAATGGACCTTTTATTGGCTCAAGACCTTCGATCAGGAGATCGCTCTATATGGCAGCTATATCCAAATATAGACCGATGGGGGCCACATTGAAAGAGGACGTGGTAGGGCCAAACACAACTCACTGATTCAAATTTCAGCGAAATCGGGTAAAAAATACTCCCGACATGGGCCCAAGACCCTAAATCGGAAGCTATAACCAAATATAGTCTCATCTGAACCATATAGAGAACGGATGTCAAAAAGCCTAACATAGGTCCTTGTGCCAAATTTCAACGAAATCGGGTAATAAATGCACCTTTAATGGGCCCAAGACTCTAAATCGGAAGACCAGTCTATATGGCACCTATGTCGAAATAAAAGCCGATGGGGGCCATATTGAACACAGATGTTAAAGAATCTAACACAGCCAACTGTGCCAAATTTCAGCGAAATCGGGTAATAAATGCTCCTGTTATGGGCCCCAGACCCTAAATCGGAAAACCAGTCTATATGGCAGCTATATCCAAATATAGACCGATCTGAACCATATAGGGCACAGATGTAGAAAAGTCTAACATAGCTCGCTAAGCAAAATTTCAGTGAAATCGGGTAATAAATGCGCCTGTTATGGGCCCAAGACCCTAAATCGGAAGACCAGTCTATATGGCAGCTATGTCGAAATAAAAGCCGATAGGGGCCATATTGAACACAGATGTTAAATAATCTCACACAGCCAACTGTGGCAAATTTCAGCGAAATCGGGTAATAAATGCTCTTTTTATGGGCCCAAGACCCTAAATCGGAAGACCAGTCTAAATGGCAGCTATATCCAAATATAGACCGATCTGAACCATATAGGGCACAGATGTCGAAAAGTCTAACATAGCTCGCTAAGCAAAATTTCAGTGAAATCGGATAATAAATGCACCTTTAATGGGCCCAAGACCCTAAATCGGAAGACCAGTCTATATGGCACCTATGTCGAATTAAAGGCCGATGTGAGTCATATTGAACACAGATGTTAAAGGGTCTAACACAGCCAACTGTGCAAAATTTCAACGAAATCGGGTAATAAATGCGCATGTTATGGGCCCAAGACCCTAAATCGGAAGACCAATCTATATGGCAGATATATCCAAATATAGACCGATCTGAACCATATAGGGCACAGATGTAGAAAAGTCTAGCATAGCTCGCTAAGCAAAATTTCAGTGAAATCGGATAATAAATGCACCTTTTATGGGCCCAAGACCCTAAATCGGAAGACCAGTGTATATGGAACCTATGTCGAAATAAAAGCCGATGGGGGCCATATTGAACACAGATGTTAAAGAATCTAACACAGCCAACTGTGCCAAATTTCAGCGAAATCGGGCAATAAATGCTCCTGTTATTGGCCCAAGACCCTAAATCGGAAGACCAATCTATATGGCAGCTATATCCAAATATAGACCGATCAAAACCATATAAAAAACAGATGTCGAAAAGCCTAACATAGGTCCTTGTGCCAAATTTCAGCGAAATCGGGTAATAAATGCGCCTGTTATGGGCCCAAGACCCTAAATCGTAAGACCAGTCTATATGGCACCTATGTCGAATTAAAGGCCGATGGGGGTCATATTGAACACGGATGTTGAAGAGTCTAACACAGCCTACTGTGCCACATTTCAGCGAAATCGGCTAACAAATGCTCCTTTTATAGGCCCAATATCTTAAATCGGGAGATCGATATGGCAGCTATATCCAAATATAGACCGATCTGAACCATATAGGGTACGGATGTCGGAAAGCTTAACATAGATACTTGTGCCAAGGTTTGGTTAGGTTGAATGGGTTGCCCACCAAAGGTGAGGCCAGTTCGGCCCATTGTGGTGTTCTAGAGAGAGAAAGGGAGAAAGACCTCAGACTAGAGGTTATACACGAATAAAAGAAAAAGACAGGAGGAGTGGAGATCTCGAGCGGGGGGTGAAGAACGGCCCGTCGCTACGCAAGCACCGATTTACCTAGGCCGGCACCCCCCGTCGGAAACATCCTATTCCCTCAACAAACCTCAGGAGAGATACCAGAGGCACGTTTGCAGAAGAAACGGCTCCCCAGAAAGGAGAGCCTAAGTCTCTGCAGACCCGGACAGAAACACAGCAAGTGCTCAATGGTCTCCTCCTCATCCTTATCGAGGCAGCTCCTATAGAAGTCATTGTACGGTATTTCCATGCGCGCCGCCATGCGGCCTACGGTACAGTGTGCGGTTATGACCCCTGTCAAGGTATTAATTGAGCTCTTATCGAAAGCCAGCAGCTCTCTCGTCCTCCTCTGGTCGATGACCGGCCATAGCGCCTTCGCAGTCCGGCAACCATCCACCGAGTTCCACCTCGCCACCAACGCCGCTATGGCCATCCCCTCTACTGTATTCAGTAACTCGACAAATGGCACGTAGGCAAGACCGATGACTGGTCCACCCAGCGCGGAGGAATCCCTCCTGGCCATTTGTCGAGCTACTGAACACAGTAGAGGGGATTACTGTGTTCAGTAGCTCGACAAATGGCACGTAGGCAAGACCGAAGACTGGTCCGCCCAGCGCGGAGGAACCCCTCCTGGCGCAATCGTCCGCCCTCTCATTTCCTAGAATCCCCTCATGCCCAGGAACCCATGTCAGCGTCACATCGTGGACTCGGAGCTTATCCGGGGATTTCAAACAATCCGCCACACATCTTGACCTCACCATCCTTGACCCCAAGGCCGTGAGCGCCGCCATACTGCCCACATAAATTCTGAGTATCGAGGGCGGTAAGCCCCTTACCAGAATTTCTCTTGCGGCCACTGCAATGGCACAGACCTCTGCTTGACAGACCGTACGCTCGTGCGGTAGTCTCAGAGACATACTGATATTCATTGCATCAGAGTAGACCCCCAATTCAGTCCCTGACTCCATCTTGGAGCCATCGTTGTAGATCGAGGTCTCATCCTCCTCAAGTACAGCAATCGCGCTCCATTCATCCCTCCTAGGAAATCGAATCGCGAATACCCTCACTTCATTCGGCAGAGGTGACAGGTAGTCGGAGATCCTCCTCAGTATACCCACCACATTTATAACACCCAAATCGAACCATGGCCGCAACTATCCTCTTTCAGCATGCCGATCTTCCTCAGCCTAAGCGCAACCCTGGCGGAGCAGTATCGAATATAGGTCTCAATGGGCTGCATATCCAGCATCGCCTGCCTGTGGTGCGGATCTCAATGTCCCTGTGATCCCGAAGCAGGCCAGTCTCTGGACCTTTTCGAACTTCCTCGCACGCGTCCTCTTCCCTACGGCATTCAACCATATCAGTGCCCCATAGGGCAGTACTGGTCTCACGATGGACGTATACATCCAATAAATCATTCTGGGAGTTACCCCCCACTTCCTACCGAACATCCTCCTGCAGGAGTAAAAAGCGTACAGTGCCTAACGGCTTCTTTCCTCGGGGTTCCCCATCCAGGACAGTTTCGAATCGAGGACTATGCCTAGGTACTTCGACTCCTTCGACAGTCGCAGGGTAACCCTGTCCAAGGACGGGAGTCTGAATTCCGGTATCTTTTATCAATGCGTAAAGAACACTAGCTTCATCTTCCCTGGGTTGGTCCTCAACCCATTTCTGGTAGCCCATCACGACAATCTCCACAGTGACCCTTCCATAATCTCGCTGATCATCGACATAAACTTGCCTCGGACCAGCAGCACAACGTCGTCCGCATAAGCGATTATCTTCGTGGTGTCCCCACCGGGATCCATCAGGATTTCATTAATCACGAGTTTCCATAGAATCGGTGAGAACACCCTTCTTTGGGGCGTTCCTCTGGTCAACCGCCTTCCAACCACACTATCTCCTAAGTTTGCATTAATAATCCTGCCATAAAGCATATAATTTGTCCATTGGGAGATTAAGGGGTGAATCCCTGTGCGGTCCAGTGCGGCGACTATCGCCTATTATTGAAGCCCCCCTCAATATCCAAGAGGCCGCCAAAGTGTAATCCTTCTGCCAGACGTCTCTACCTCCTGTACCACCTCGTAAAGGGCCGTCTCCACCGACCTGCCTTTGAGGTATGCATATTGTGCCCAACAGAAGTTTTCCGACGTCCGTCCCCCTCTCACCTTCATGTCAATCAGTTTTTCCAGTGTTTTCAGCAAAAACGATGACAGACTAATAGGCCTATAATCCTTTGTCGTACTGTGGTTTATTTTTCCCGCCTTGAGGATAAAGACCACCTTGACTTTCCTCCATGCCCTCGATATGGAGAACCAAGCCAGGCTCGCCCTGAAAATCTGCTCAAGCCATTGCAGGGTGACTCCCAGGACTCCTGCAGCAGAGCCGGTATAACTCTGTCAGGTCCGGCCGACTTAAATGGCCGGAAAGTGCGGACCGCCCACGCGGTCGACGATGTCCCTGATGAGTTCATCCGTCAAGGCCACATGTGTAACTATTGCGATGTCATGATCGCCAACCTCTTCCCGGCCACCTGCGAAATGAGCCTCCATCAAAAGTTCCACCGTTTCCTGCCCACTCTCAGTGTCCCGTCCCTTCCTCCCTCCTCAGTGGGCTAGGCGTGATGGGATCCTTTGAGTGCACTTTGCCTCACTAGTGCTTTCCAATTCCCCACAAAATTTCGCCCAGGAACTCCTCTTCGTCTTTCTCGTCTCCTTCTTGAACTTGCCAAGGGCGTCACGATACTCGTCCTAGCCCTCTGCCGTGTTCTCCCTCTTTTGGCTTTATTAAAAAGTCTTCTGCTCTCCCCCCTGAGCACTTTCAGATCCGGTGCTCGCCATGACTTTCTGTTTTTCGTTACGGTACTCTTTCGGGACATGCCTTCAAAAAGGCTTCGTTCAGGCATGCCGTGACAAGATCAACTGCGGTCTCCAGTTTCCTTGCGTCCTCCAGAGGCCCCCATGGAGGCCCCAATTTCTGCATCTGTTCCCTGAGCTTCTCCCAGTCGGTCCTCCTCGGGTTTCTGTATGGTATCTTCCTCCCTCTCTCGTGCTCGACCCGTAAACATATCCTATAGTGATCCGAAAAGAAGCACTCGGTTGAAACGTTCCAGTCCAAAACCTTCAGCGAGTCACTATTCGTCACAAGCGTTATATCTATAACCTGTTCCCTGATCCGGTTGCAGAAAGTAGGGGCGTCCCCCCTATTGCATCCAGCTAGGCACGTGGATAAAATGTAATCAAAAAGTGGCCCACCTCTTTCTTTTGTATCCGTGCTTCCCCAGAGACAGTGGTGTGCATTGGCGTCAACACATGTTCCCAAATCTGTTTGTTTACCAGATCCTTCATTTAGGACTGATGATCTGGATGCACTGGTGACATCGATGATCACATACATTTTGAAGAAGAGTTCTTTCCACAAAAATTTATATAAAATTCCTGGTTCACCTGTTTAAAAAATAAAATAAAACTATTCGCTATCCCACTGTGCCAGCTCAACAAATGATTGAACAAAGGTTTCTTTCTAGTACATGGGCTAGAGCGATCAGGGAAGCTCTCAAACTGCTGGCACAAAAAGCCTTGTCGAAGCAGCAGTATTTCGAAAGTCTTCTTTGGAACAAGGCAACTAATACAACAACAATAACTACAACAGCACACAGTAATAAGAAATGCTACCTCTACTCTATAATCAGCATAAAAACGTCAACTGACTAACAACCTGTTGTTGCTATTGCTGTTGTTGTTGCTGTTGTTGTTGTTGGTTTAGTTCGATCGCGGTTTGTTTATGCTGACGAAGCGCTTGACAAAATCCGCTAAAGCAAAAACAAAAACTCAACATTTGTTAAGTTGGTCAGAAGACCAACTGAACAGCAACAGCAACGACAATAACGAAAAAAAAAACCCATACAAATCAGTCAGGCTGATTGGTTTTCAATGGATGGTTGGCATGGTGGCTGGCTGATAGAAGGGGTTGACTTGATAGCTGGTCAGCTGAGTGGCTGCTGGCTGGACTGTTGAACCTGTCAAAAAGAAAGAGAGGTGTGTGAATGAGCGAAAAACAAGTGACGGAAGATTGACTACCAGACTCACAGAGTTAACGGAAGCATTAAACTATGACAACAACAAAAACAACAGTAACATAACATAACACCCAGTATTGAGAAATCCCCCTTTAAACAGGTGTGTGTGTGCCTCTGTGTGTTTATTGGACTCCCAAGACTCACTGATTTGGTCTTTCTCTCTCTCTCTCTCGATATAAAAAACCCCCACGATATGATCGTTTATGTACCTGTTCATCTATTTGGTGAAAAAACATGCGAGGCCATAAAAACGCTAATAAATGTAGGTACTCTCTTTCACTCTCAAACAATTAACTGTTCAGAGACAGGGTTGCCAAGTCATAAAATAAAATCATATTAGATTAAAATATGCCAAGAATTAAAAAAATAAATAAAAATTAAAAAAAAAATGCAAACTTATAGGTAGGCAGCCTTAAAAAAATAAAATAAAATACCTACAACAAAATAAAATAATATAAAAAATATAGCAAAATAAAATAACGTAAGATAAAGTAAATGAAATGAAATGAAGAGAAAAGAATACAATGCAACACTATAAAAAGGTAATATAAAAAGTTAAAATGAATAAAATTTATAAAAAATTAAATGTCGACTTTATAATACCCTACACCTACACTATAGGTGCAAAGTCGGAGCTATATCTTATTCTGAACCAATTTTGATGGACCTCGGCGGATGTCCGTATCAAATTTCGATCAAATATGCCCAAACTGTAATAAATACGGTGGACAAATAAAAATATTGCAAATTAGCGAAAATCTGGGAGTACATCTAAATCTAAAACGATTTTGACCAAACTCCTAAGATATTGTGGTTGGCATCGAGGAAAGAGTTGTGCACAATGTTGGCAATATTGGCCAACAATGCGCTTGCAGTAACCAAATCGGATACGAATTGCGCTCTCTAGTAGCTCAAGAAGTAAAGAACCAAGATTGGATTATATAACAGCTATATCAGGTTATGATCCGATTTGAACCATCCTTAAAACAGTTGTTGGAAGTCGTAATAAAATACTTCATGCAAAATTTCAGCCAAATCGGATGACAATTGCGCCTTCTAGAAGCCTAAGAAGTCAAGATTCAAGATCGGTTTATTGGCAACTATATCAAGTTATGATCCGATTTGATCCATCCCTAAAACAGTTGTTGGAAGTCGTAATAAAATACTTCATGCAAAATTTCAGCCAAATCGGATGACAATTGCGCCTTCTAGAGGCCTAAGAAGTCAAGATTCAACATCTGTTTATATGGCAGCTATATCAGGTCCGATAGGCCGATTTGCGCCATACTTAGCACAGTTATTGGAAGTCATAACAAAACATCTCATGCAGAATTTTAGCCAAATCTGATACGAATTTCGCTCTCTAGTGGCTCAAGAAGTAAAGAGCCAAGATCGGTTTATATGACAGCTATACCAGATTATGATCCGATTTGAACCATCCCTAAAACAGTAGTTGGAAGTCGTAATAAAATACTTCATGCAAAATTTCAGCCACATCGGATGACAATTGCGCCTTCTAGAAGCCTAAGAAGTCAAGATTCAAGATCGGTTTATATGGCAGCTATATCAGGTTATAGGCCGATTTGCGCCATACCTAGCACAGTTGTTGGAAGTCATAACAAAACATCTCATGCAGAATTTCAGCCAAATCGGATAATAATTGCGCCCTCTAGAGGCTGAAAAAGTCAAAACCCCAGATCGGTTTATATGACAGCTATAACAGGTTATGGACCGATTTGAACCACACGTTACACAGTTGTTGGAAATCATAAAAAAAAATACGTCATGCAAAATTTTAGCCAATGACGAAATTAGTATACCTATGGTGGAGGGTATAAAAACGATTAGTTCGGCGAAAAAACGCTCCATGAGTGGAGAAAGCTAAGAAATTCGGTTTTCAGATTGAAGAATTGTCTCATGGTTTTGAGAAACTCGATTATCATATCAGCAAAAGCAACTCATAAGCCGAGAAAGTCAGGAAACCCGAAACTTGGAAGTTAAAAACTCGATTCTTAGTTTGGGAAAACGAGACTCATGAGCCAAAAAAGCGGATTAATTTGGTGAAAAATTGCTCCAAGAGCCGAGAAATCTAAGATATTGGGCTTTCAGTTTCAAGAATTGTCTTACGGTTCGAGAATCGATTATTCGATTATCATATCAAAAAAGCAACTCATAAGCCGAGAAAATCAGTAAATCAGACTCTTGGGAGTGAAAAAACTTAATTTTTGGTTTGGAAAAAAGCGACTCATGACTCAAAAAAGCCGACTAATTTGGCGAAAAGCGTTCCATGAGCCGAGAAATCTGAGAGATTAGGCTTTAAGATTGAAAAACTGTCTTAAGGTTCGAGAAACTCAATACCGAAAAGAGCAACCCATGAACCGAGAAATTCAGAAAATCCGACTCTTATGGTTGAAAAACTCGGTTCTTGGATTGGCAAAAGTGACATAAGAGTCGAAAAGCCGAAAAAATCAGCTCGTCAATCGAGAAACTTCGAAAATTTAATTCTTAGCTCTAGAAAATCGACTTATGGATCTCTTTTTTGATAATTTAAAGACTTTTACCCTTGGCAACCCTGCCACAACGGAATAACATACCAACCGATGTGTGGATAGATGGATGGCTGTTGCGTTACCCATTATTGCTGGTTGAAGGCTAGAGGAGCCATAGAAAAAATATTCCTATAGCTGGGCTCAACTCATTTCATTCTTTAGTGTCTGTTTACATAGTTTTTTGTCATCCACCATCATTTGTCAGAGGGTACCGTTATAAGTTATTTTTATCCATGGCCTAAGCTCACACACAAACACACACGCACAAGAAGTAACAAAGGCAACGGGGCTTACAAAAGAAGGCTTAAATAGGAAATATATTGGCTGGGCTATGCGCAGCTAGGCTTACAAGTATTGTCTGGTTGTCTCCCTTATGGTGGTGGCTTTGTTGCTGAAAGTGATCATAGAAAACCTACAAATGTTTTACGGCAATAAAATAAAAACAACAACAAAAAAGCTAACACCTCAATCAAGGCAACAGCGAGCGAAGAAGGGAAAGAGTTACAAGCTACTAACTGTTGTTGCTTACATAGCAGCTAGCTAGCTACACAGGGAATATTTTAAAAGGCTTTCTTTCTTCTCATTATCATCCTCTATGCTTTATATGTCATTTCTTCCATGTATATCTCATGCATTGAAAGCAGGAGATAAAGCAAAGAAATGTAAATAAGTTAAGATTTCACAAGCAACGGCAAAAAACAACAACAACATCAACACCACTGCTGCCTTTTAGTTAACAAAAATGAGATCATCTTCACTGACAACGACATCTAAGCAAGCAACCAACCCAACCGACCATCCCATCCCTGCATCCATACAACGTTCCATCCATCCATCCAGTCAGCCGGCAACGTAGCAGGAACTTACACAAATATGGGCACGAGATTGAACGTTGCTCATCTTCGCATGTTTAGCTTTTCGGCTTTGTTGTTAATGTTGAAAATCCTAAGATAATAGTTTTAGAAAAATTCTACACATCCCCCCACCAACTCACAATTCACTTGGAACGAAAAAACATCAACAATCGTAGCAGATCGTCGGTCGTATCTTCCCATTTCTATTTTCTGGTCATAGAGCTACCACATCATGTATTTTGGCTTTAGAATTTTGTGCGGGGTTGCCAAGAGAAAGTCAGTGAGCGGGAGTTAGCCATGTGAGAGTGAGAGTTGGGTGTGAGTTTTATAGACAACAAAAAACTACTCCCCCTTTGGTTTGGTTCAAAACATTTGAACAAGTCCAAGAGTCTGTGGGTGTGTGTGTGTGTGTGTGTGTACATCTATGATGTATAGAGAGCTTGAGTTAAACAAAAACAAAGGAGTTGCCATGTGATTAGAACAAAGTAAAGTACAGTTAGGGACTTGGTGAAAATGATGAAAGGCATTAAAGAAGAATTCCTTTAATAAAATGAGGAAAAAAATTTCAAGAGGAAAGAATTTGCAGGGCATAAGAAAAAAGTGTAGAGGAAATTGGAATTGAAATTGAATTGAATTGAGATAATAAAGCCAATTCTAACTAAAGGCCGTGAAAAACGGCTCCTGCTTGGTTAAGGAAATCGACCCAGGTTCAACTCCTTGGGTCAGAAAAAAAACCAAGAACATCGATTGAAAGGAGGAGGAAATCGACCTCCGGCTCGCTCGAAGAAGTCGGCTTCAGGATGTTAAAGATTCTTGAACTCAGAAGATGACTCAAGAGATCAAAAGGCAACTACTGAGCCGGGAAAATGACACCCGACTTTAATTTTCCAGCCTTCGAAAGAAAAAGTCGGGAACTGCGGATGGGCCAGAAAAAAACCCTATGAGCGGGAATCGACACCATGTCCGCAAAAGTCGGCTGCTGGGTCTAGAAGCTTGATTTCTGAATCGAACATTTGCAAAACTCCGAATCCTTGAGTTGCAAAAATATTAAAATCTATGTCGAAGCAGTAGGCTGATGGGTCTTGAAGTTGGATTTCTGAATACAAAAGTCTACTCTTGGATCGATAAAAATAATCTTCTTGGGAGGGGAATAGATACACCAAGGTCTAAAAATCGAGGCTTTGTCGCAACCGGCACCGAATGAGTCAAGTAGGTCGGCAAATTTTACTTTTAGAGGGAGAAATACGGCTCTGGGGTTGAAAAGTCAGATCCTGCCTTTTTAAAATCGATTCTTGTGTAAAAGGAAAGCGACTTTGAAGTCGCTCAAAGTCGAGGCTTTCGAAACCGGCACCGAATGACCCAAGAAGGTCGAATACATTTTACTCTTAGAAAGTCCGCCCTGGGGTCGCAAAGTCAGTTTCTGGTTTTTTAAAATGGATTTTTGTGTAGAGCGACTCTTGAAATGAGAAAGTCGACAAAACGGTAGGCGAAAATAAAATCCTCGGGTTGAGATAGGAGGCATCTCGATCGCTTACTCGATTTGTATATCGAAAACAGGGGACTCATGAGTATGAAAGTGGAAAATTTAACTCTAAGGCAAAGAGAAGAAGACTTCTGGGTAAAGAAAGTTGGCTTCAGAACCTAGAAATTCGATTCTTATGCAGAGAAAGCGGATGCTGGAATGTTAGAAAAAACTGCTGGGTCTACAAAGTTGACTCCAAGGTCGAAAAATTACTTCTGCTCGAGGAAAACAGCCCTTTAGTCAAGAAATTGGACTTTTGATTCAGAAATAAGTTTCCAGTAACAAAAGTACCATCTCCAGAACTTCGACCTATGGCTCAAAAATTTGGCTTCAAAGTCTAGAAGTCAACTTTTGGAATCAGAAGTCGACTCCTTTATCGATAAATTGGAATGAAACAAGATAGGCGAGAATCTGTATAAAGAAAATCGAGGTGGGGGAAATCGATTCCTAAATCGACCAAATCCACTCCTGAGTCTAGAAATTCTACGCTTGAGTAGAATAAAAAAGGTCTACTGGGGGAAGAAAAGTAACCTCTAAATTTAGAAAATCTGCTTCGATATCTCCGAATCAAAAAAGTTGATTTTTGAGCCCAGTAGACGATAACTGAGTTCTGAAGTTAGAAAAACATCTGACTCAAGTGAGACTAGACCCTTAAGTCTACAAATTCGGCACTTGGTAGAGAAACTCCTGGAGGGGGATAAAAGTATCTTTTCAATCTAGAAAGTCGGCTGCTGAGTAAGTAAAGTATTTTTGTTTTTTTAAGACTGACCTCGTTTATCCCGTTTTCAGGCGATAAGATTTCTTTTCCAAAACTTGTGAAGACTAGCACTATCCTCCTAATCATATTAAATCTTTAGCAACCAAAAAAATGTCGATGCTAATGAGTCTGCTCTATCTGACCCTATTCATCAAAACATATACACACACACACTCATACAACTACATACATATGTACATTCACATGAAATAATGTTGTCTAGTCCATTTAAAAATGATTTCATGACTTTCGAAACATCTGAAAGTTCAAAAACCCTGTAGGGGAAATTCAAGCTTATCGCCAGAGAAAGACGAACGAAGCCTCAATGAAGCAATAGAAATAGAAGAATAAGGAAGACAACAACAGCGTCGCAGCAGCAGCAGTTGCCTTTACACACAGGGCTTTGGGGATAATATTCAAGAATATCAACATCATTGATAGCTGCGTTAACGACGCGCCGGCAGCGAGGCAGCAGCAGCCTTGTATATCGCTGCAACAGCGATTGTGTGACACTTGTTGCCCCCCTTTTTCGACTACCAAAACACAACAAAACAAACTCACACACACACACCCGTTGGGGCACACACAGCCGTTATAGAAGAGAAGAGACACGCTACTTGGCTCTACCTCTCTTTGTATCTCTCACCCTTTGAGTAAACGATTATGGGTAGAGAGTCTAAATTTCTTGGGAGTTTATAAGCTTTTGCTTTTGCTTGACAAAAAATCTCTTCTCTTTGCTTAGTGTGAAGTGAAGTCTCATCAAAAATGGTTATCGTGTCTCAGCCAACTAGGCAATATTCCGTCTCGCGTCTATGAGAAATTTTTAATTTACGACAACCGACTGAACGGATGAATGGTGGACAACGTCAGCATAGGCAAACGGATAATACTTAGATGGGGATGTACGTTGTACCTATGTGTATGAATGGTCGGTTGTTTGCTGCCTTGTAGTGGGGAGGAGCACATTCACATGTATACACCAAAGTACCAGAGGGGTAAATAGGGGAGACGGGTACGAAGTGCATATAACAATGAATGCTATGATGTTGTAACTGTTGTTATTAGATGTTGTTGTAGTTGTTATTGCATTTATCCGTTTGCCTGTTGCCTCTGGCAATGTGCATGACATGGATAGTATTGCACAGTGGTGTAGAAATGAATGGAAGTGAACAGAACTTGAGCTAAGACGAAACAGAAAAGTGAATAGCTCAAATGAATCCACACTAGGCTACATTGGACATAAAAATAGTTTATTGATAAGAATTATTGCAAGACCCTATAAAGAAAGGAAGGTCTTGCGATAATTCAGATCTATAAGTTGTCTTACCTTCACAGGTATCGCGGACGGGAGTCCAATCAGAAATTTCTTCCATGAACATCCTATTAACGAACAGCAGGAAACTTCTCTCACTGCAATTAGTGCTGGCCAAATAACTAAAGCAAAGGTTAGTTAAGAGCGGCAGTCCTTTACAGACTCACTGAGACAATTTTAAGTCCATGGTTATACCACTGTTGGGGCAGACCAAGGCCTCCGTTAAAAATTGAACCCCCGCACTGGCAATCCGAGCGTGATGCCTAAACGATAGGTTCTGGATTTAAAACTCTACTCAGGAATCGAAAAATTAAAACATTTGTTGGGAAAAAAGAGGCATTTGGCTGAATAAAGTCGGTGGCTATATTCAGAAAGTAGCTCAAAAGCCGAAAATTCAGCAAAATTAATTCTTAGGTTGAGAAAACCAACTACAGGGTCGAGAAAGACAACACCGGGTTCTAAAAAGTCGGTTCCTAGCTTGAAAAAAGGTACTACTTGAGACGTGAACCGGTCCAGAAGTCTATATAGCTCCTTAATTCTTAAAAGTGTCTAGAGAACGGACACATGGGAGGCCTAACTCGATAACTATGTCGAAAACAGCTGCTTATGAGACTCTTAATTCGAATGAGATTACAGGAGTATAGATCGACAAAGCTGGCTCCTGGTGTAGAAATTCGATTCTTGTGTAGAGAAAGGAAACTCGGGCCGTAAAAACCAACTCTAGGACAAACAAGGAAAAGCGTGCTAAGTTCGGCTGGACTGAATCATGGGAACCCATCACCATGGATTCTGCTTAAAATGTATGCGAAATAAACTTAGTTGAAGGGCATAATTCTAGGAACCGAACATGGGAGCTATATCAGGTTATAAATTGATTCGGAACACGACAGGCAAAATTTCAGCCAAATAGGATAAAAATTGCGTCTTGTAAGGACTCAAGAAGTCAAATCGGGAGTTCGGTCGATCGGATCGACACATGATTTTTTTGACTCGTGATTTTTAGAGACCCTTGACTACTTTTTGAGTCCTATGATCTTTTGTGACTCCTAATTTATTTACAACTAATGGTTTTTTGAAACTCGCGATGACCTGTGATTTCATTGTGACTCTAGACTTTTCTTTGACTTGTAATTTTTTCGTGACTCATGATATTTTCGTGACCCGTAATTTGTTTGTTTTTCGTGATTTTTACGTGGCCCGTGATTTTTTCTTGAATAGTGATATTTTTGTCACTTATGTTTTTTTAGTGAATCGAGAATCTTGTATCCAGCCACTTTTTCATAACTTGAGATTTTTTCCTGATTCGTAATGTTTTCGTACCTAGTAATTTTTTTCAGACTCAGTATTTTTTCATGACTCTAGATTTGTTCTTAATATTTTTGTGACTCTTGATTTTTTGTGACTCGTAAATTTTTCTTAACTCATGATTTTCTAACTCGAATTTTTCTATGGAGTATGAAATCGTTTCGAGGCCCTTTAATTTTTTTTTCGAATCGTAATTTTTTCATGACCTGTGATTTTTTTTTTGTGAATTTTGATTTTTTCTTGACTTTCATGTTTTCTTAAATCATGTTTATGCGTGACCCTTGTGTAAATCGTGATTCATAATTTTTCCGTGATCTGGATCGTTAAATTTTTGTGACCTATCATGCTTTAGTGGCTTATTTTTTTCCTGACCTGTTTATTTTTCTTGCCCCTTAATTTTTCGTATTCAAGATTTTTTTTTAGCCCTAATTTTTTCGTGATCGGGATTTTTCATGACCCGGCATTATTTTATGACTCGCTGTTTTTCAGTGACTTGTAATTTTGTTGGTGACTCATGCTTTTTTTGTGATCCGTGATTTTTTTCTTGAATCGTAATTTTTTTCGTGACCCTTGTGATTTTTGCGTGACTCGTGATGTTTTCTTGAGACGTGATTTTGTTGCGGCTCGAGCTTTTCGTGACTCGTTACATTTTCGTGATTCACGTGTTAATCGTGATCTGTTTTTGTTTCTTGACCCATAATTTTTTCGTGATCATGGTTTTTTTTGTGAGCTATAATTTTTTCGTGATTGAGATTTTCTCTTGGCCCATCATTGTTTTGTGGCTCGTGGTATTTCATGGAGTTGTAATTTTTTTCGTGACTCATGCTTTTTTCGTAATCCGTGATTTTTTTATTTATTTTTCTACTCGTAATTTTTTTTTTGTGACCCTTATGTTTTTCTTGGTTCTTGAGTTTTTTGTGATCCGTAATTTTTCTTACATATCATCAGCTTTTCGTGAGTCTACATTTTTTCCCGTGAATCTTCCATTCACCTCTGTTAAATATGTGATGACGATAATTCAATACGGAAAGGCTCATTTCTAAACCTTTCATCGTATATTTCTAAATTTCATTAAATTTTTTACACTCTGCAAACCACTGTCTCTTTTGCTCTCTCTCTCTCTCTCTCTCTTTGTCTCGTCTAGTGTTGAGTGTTGCCACTTTCCGCTTTATAGGGGTTTCTTCTCGTATTTGGAAACGTGGTCGTTAATTTGTTGCTGTTGCTTTTGCTGTCTAGGAATTAATTTCAATCAAGGAAAACCCCATTTCAGGCATGCAAACACACACACATATAGCCACCAACACCAACATGGCACTTCAATGTTTAAAAAGCTTCAGAAAATGCCGCAAACTACGAGGCTTTGTGCTATGCTGCTACATCAACAGAGCAGGTTGTGCCGAGTGATCTTAAAAAGGGTATCCAAACTTTGTGTTGTTTGAGAGTAAATGATACTCTCGTGACGAGAGTCTTGTCTATGATTTGGGGAGAGATATACAGAGATTGAAGTAGAAAACTCTGCCATTGTTCTCTCTATTTAAGCTAGCGTGGGGAATTGCCTGCCAGAATCCATGGGGGCTGAAGGTGTTTTTTTTTGTTTGTTTTCTTCCCAGCGAAGTGAAACTTTAAGGCCTTGCTAACATGATAGGGCAAAGATGGCGGTGGAGCTTGTGGTAATATTTTCATCTTCGTTTTCTAGAAACCTTTAGACCAGCTTGTCGCTCACTCACTCGCCAGAGTTGGCTGGCTGGCTGGGTAGTGAGCTGGTGTTAGATAACTTCTGCTTGCCTGTTGTCTGCCTTGGTATTTGAAACGTCTCATAGCCTGATATTTTATTTAGCCTTGTTTTTGACGACTACTTTTGCTGTTCAGCTTCAGCTAAGCGGATGTTGTTGTAAAACCTAATAACAAAGCCACCAACATCATCTATTGCGAGCCACTCAGCCAGTCAGCCAACGTAGTTTGAACCATTATTCCATAGTCCATGGTTCTTGGTTTTGTTATGTTGCTGCTCCACTGCGACTCGTTTCGTAGCATAGACAGACCCTAGGCTGTTTTTTGTCCGTGTGTTTTTCAAATAAAAAAGGAGAGTTGGTTTTTCAGGGCTCCCTATGCCGCCTTCTCACTCTCTCTTCCTCTCTGTTTTAAGATCTTCCTCCCCATTTTTGTTGGTGGATTCTACAAAAATTAAATGTTGTGTTTTGTTTCAAAGCGTTGTCGTAGTTTGTTGGGGGGGGGGGGGGGGGGAGGGAAATCAACCAGCCAAACGAAATTGAGGTCAAACTTAATTTGTTGTCTTTTGGATGAAAAATAGACGAAACAAACAACCACCAACAACAATAACAACAACCAACCACCAACAGCAACAACAACAACCAACAAAGATCCCATAAAAAGGCATGCTCGTACTAAAAACTTGGATATTTTTGTTTTGCTTCGAAAATTCTTTGGAAACAAGTCTTGTCATTGAGGAGGCGGATGAGGAGGAAAAGCAGAGGGGTTAAAAGGCTGGAAGCTTATTTCGAAATTGCGTCTTAGAAAAGGAAATCAAACAAAGATGGAAGCACGCAGGAAAAAAACTAAAGTCAACCAAATGGTTTCAATGATAAGTAAAATGTGTGGATACAGATGCTGGGAATTGAAGGAAGAGCTAAAAGAAATTCCCTTGCATTTAACTTCCTGAGGAAGGAAACGTTGGATTTTTAGGTTAATAATAAAGTTGACGATATGGTTATTCTGGCTTAGGGTACATTTCTGAAGGTTCCACAAAGGAGCTTTCAGGCAGAATGTACGAAAATCTGTTATCACTCTTGCCAGAAGGTCTAGGGGACCAGTGTTGCCATCTAAAAGAAATTTAGTTCAGAAATATTTACAGATCTGGTGCGTTGGCGCCATAGGTTGCTGGCGCAAACACACAAACCATCATAGATGGCACGCACAGCACGTTGTTTAATATTCTAATTATTTCTCAGACTACGTTCAACCATTTAAGCTACAACGGCCATTCTCTCCTTCACCTTATCCAAGTGGGCCAAGAAACTCCTTCTCTCTGAAACAATCATCGAACCGCTTATACCGTCATGCACATGGATCCAGGCATCCATAGTTCTCTTTTCCTTTCGGAAGCCAAACTAGAATGGGAATTTACCCTTGTCATAGCCCTCCACAAATCTTGTCACCATTATCCTCTCCAGTGCCTTGGCAAGCGCGGTGAGGGCGTTGATGCTATAATACGATCTTGGATTGCTCCACAATTGATCAGGCGATATCAGAGGGACCGCAACTCGCATTTCCACATAGAAGGGAAATAACCTTCCTTGACACACCAGTTAAAAATCGACTCAACATGATCCGGTGTAGCCTTCCAAAAGTGTTTTCACATCTTTCTAGTCAAACCATCCATGGCAAGTGACCTTCCGCTCCTAAGCTGAAAAAACCTTTAGTATAACCGTATCCATATACCTATAAAAAGGCTCCAAGTCGGCGCTTAACCTACAATAGATGCTAGCCAAGAAAATCTTAACACACCAACGATCTGCAAAAAAGCAGACCCCCAATACAGCTTACCGAAGCTCTGCAGATGTCGCTGTCATATATGATTATACCAGAGTCAACCACGCTTTCAGTAAACCAATGTAGCAAGTTTAGGAGGATGTTCCAAGGAAAGACAACTGGCAAAAGCGCTTTCAGTTGATTTTTCCAATACCACTGCCGAAGATGACGCAGAACAGAGTGTCCACATATGATCTTGAGAGGTTGATTTCATTTTCTGGTGAGTTCATCAGAACACTACTTCAGCGCTTGTTAAGGCAAAAACTAAATTAGCGCGTTGAGGAGCAATGCAATTTTGTCCATGAAAATTTCACTAAGGAACAGGGGCAAACTTTTCACTTATCAAAGACTGCAGTCTTAAAGAAATATTTTGCTCCCAAGAAACTTTTTGGTTCTTAAGGACATCGTCTACTCCCAAGGAACTTGTTTGTTATTGGGCAACTCTTCCAAGTAACACTTCTGTTCAAAACGAACTCTTCTGTTTCATAGAAACTTTTCTGTTCCAAAGAAACTTGTTTGCTCATAAGGAACCCTATTACTACTAGAGAACTTGTTTGTTCATAGGGAACTCTTCTGTACCTAAAGAACTCCTCTGTTCCTAAGGAACTTTTGTGTTCCACAGAAAGTTGTTTGTTCATAAGGAACTCTTCTGGTACTAGAGAACTTGTTTGTTCCTAAGGAACTCTACAGTTACTAACAAACTCTTCTGTTCCTAAGGAACTCTTCTGTTCCTAAGGAACTCTTCTGTTCCTAAGGAACTCTTCTGTTCCTAAGGAACTCTTCTGTTCCTAAGGAACTCTTCTGTTCCTAAGGAACTCTTCTGTTCCTAAGGAACTCTTCTGTTCCTAAGGAACTCTTCTGTTCCTAAGCAACTCTTCTGTTCCTAAGGAACTCTTCTGTTCCTAAGGAACTCTTCTGTTCCTAAGGAACTCTTCTGTTTCTAAGAAACTCTACTGTTCCTAAGGAACTCTTCTGGTCCTAAGGAACTCTACTGTTCCTAAGGAACTCTTCTGGTCCTAAGGAACTCTTCTGTTCCTAAGGAATTCTTCTGTTCCGAAGGAACTCTTCTGGTACTAAGGAACTTTTCTGGTCCTAAGGAACTCTTCTGTTCCTAAGGAACTCTTCTGTTCCAAAGGAACTCTTCTGTTCCTAAGGAACTCCTCTGTTCCTAAGGAACTTTTCTGTTCCTCAGGAACTTTTCTATTCCCAAGGAACTTTTCTGTTCCTAAGGAACTCTTCTGTTCCTAAAGAACTCTTCTGTTTTTAAGGAACTCTTCTGTTCCTGAGGAACTCTTCTGTTCCTGAGGAACTCTTCTGTTCCTAAGGAACTATTCTATTCCTAAAGAACTCTTCTGTTCCTAAGGAACTCTTCTGTTCCTAAGGAACTATTCTGTTCCTAAGGAACTATTCTGTTCCTAAGGAACTCTTCTGTTCCCATGGAACTCTTCTGTTCCCATGGAACTCTTCTGTTCCCATGGAACTCTTCTGTTCATTAAGAACTCTTCTGTTCCTAGGTAACTCTTCTGTTACTAACGAACTCTTATAAAACTCTTCTTTTCACAAAGAACTTTTCTGCTCCTAAGGAACTCTTCCCTTCCTAAGAGACTTCCTAAGGAACTCTTCTTTTCCTAGGGAACATAAGGATCTCTTCTGTTACTAAAGAACTCTTCTGTTCCTAAGCAAATTTTCAGTTGCTAAGAAACTCTTCTATTGCCAAGAAACTCTTTTGTTTCGAGGAACACTTCTATTACAAAGGAACTCTTCTGTTCATAAGGAACTCTTCAGTTCCTTGTGAACTCTTCAGTTCCTAAGAAACGATACTTTTCTTTAGGAACTCCTAAGAAACTCTTCTGTCGTTAAAAAAATGTACTGTTCCTAAAAAGCTCTTCTGATCATAAGGAACTCTTTCGGTCCTAAAGACTCTTTCTGAAACCAAGTTTTGGCACAGGAATTTTTTTTGGGACCCATAGAGTTTTAGATGACCGCAGAGAGGCTCCAAATTCTGAAACCATAAAAGGTTTATGATTCCATAAAAGATTTCTGAAACCAAGGAAGATTCCAGATACCATGGAAGTTGGATGATCCTAGGAAGATTGCCGAAGCCAAGAAGTCTCAGAAACCAAAGAATTGCTTTTGAAAATAATGGATTCAGTGACCGAGGAAAGTCTTCGAAATCGATAATGTTTTCTCCACTGAGAAATGTTTTTGAAAGCGACAAAGGTCTTTGAATCCCAGAAAGGTTTTCGATACCGACGAAGGAATCTAAAACCAAAGCGGTTTCTAAATCCGAAAAAGGTTGCAGAAACCTGCCAAGATTTCTGAAAACTTTTGCAGAAACCTGCCAAGATTTCTGAAAGCTTTTGAAACTAAGGAAGATTTATTCTGAACCTGACGAAGGTCTCTGATACTATGGAAGGTTTTAGACTCCATGGAAGTTTTGGGACCCTTGGAAAATTGCCGAAGCCTACAAAGGTCTCAGAAACCCAGGAATTGTGAAACCGATAAATGTGTCGGTGAACGAGGGAAGTGCCCAAAACCGAGAATAGTTTCAGCACCGTTGAATGTTTCTGAGACCGATAAAGGATTTTGAAGCTCAGTAAGGTTTTGGATACCGAGGAAAGTTTCTAATACCATAGGGGATTCCAAATCCGGGTAAGTTTTTCGAAACTTGACAAGATTTTTAAAACCAAGGAAGTTTTATTCTGAAACTGAGGAAAGTTCATGAAACCATGAAAGGTTTTTGACTCCATGGAAGATTTTTTGAAACCACGGAAGGTTTCTGAAACCATGGATGTTTTGTAACCCAAGAAAGGTTGCCGAATCTTACGAAGGTCTCAGAAAACCAGGAATTGTTTTTAAACCCGATAAAGGTTTCGGTGACTGAGGAAAGTCTACGGAACTTTGAATTGTTTCTGCACCGAGGAAAGTTTTTGAAACCGAGAATAGTTTCTGAAACCGAGAATGATTTCCTGAGGATGGTACCTGAAAACGGAAGAGTTGTGAAAGCGATACAATGTTCCAGAGAACTTTTTTATTTATGGTAAGGGGATAAGGCCAAAACCATCGTGGTAGGTTTTAAAAACCGAGGAACCATTGTCAACCGAAGACGATTTTTCAAGCGAATAAAGAGAGGTTCCCACAATCTGCGGAGGATTTAAGGAATAGTTGTTGGATCTTGTAACAGTGCAGGGATCCGGAGAATCAAAAATTCTTTCTATCACTGAAAGGTCAAAAATCTTGGAACAGCAGGAGGTTTCAGTGGCCAGAGAAAGGAAAGTTGCCTAAACCAGGAAGGTTCCCAGAAACAGGAAGTTCTCATAACCAGGAAGGATCACATAACCAGGACCTGGAAGTTTTCCAGAACACGGAAGGTTCCCAGAACTAGGAAGATTCACATAACCAGGAAGGTTACCAGAACTAGGAAGGTTCCCAGAACTTGAAAAATTCTCAGAACCAGGAAAATTCTCAGAACAGGAATATTCTCAGAACAGGGAACTTCACCAGAACCAGAAAGGTTCCCAGAACTTGGAAGTTTCCCAGAACCAGGAGGGTTCCCAGAACTAGAAAGCTTACCAAAACCAGGAAGGCTCAAGAGAAAGGGAATTTATCCTAGCATAGAGTAAAACTTGCGGAAGGTCCCATTTTCTGGAACAGCCGGAGGTTTCAGTGGCCAGAGAAAGGAAAGTTGCCAGAACCAGGAAGGTTGACTGAACCAAAAAAAGTTCCCTGAACCAGAGAAGATCCCAGAACCAGGAATGTTCCTAGAAGCAGGAAGGTTCCCAGAACTAGGAAGGTTCCCTGAACCGGGAAGGTTTCCAGAACGAGGAAGGTTTCCAGAATCAGGAAGGTTCCCAGAACCAGGAAGGTTCCCAGAACCAAGAAGGTTCCCAGAACCAGGAAGGTTCCCAGAACCAGGAAGGTTCCCAGAACCAGGATGGTTACCAGAACCAGGAAGGTTCCCAGAACCAGGAAGGTTCCCAGAACCAGGAAACATCCTAAAACCAGGAAAGTTCGCAGAACCTGGAAGGTTGCCAGCCCTAGGAAGGTTCCCAGAACTAGGAAGATTCTTAGAACCTGGAAGATTCTCAAACCCGGAAGGTTACCAGAATGAGGAAGATTCCCAGAACCAAGAAGAATCTCAGAATCCGGAACTTCACCGCCACCACAAAGCTTCCCAGAACCAGGAAGGTTTCAAGAACCAGGAACCAAGAAGAATCTCAGAATCCGGAACTTCACCACCACCAGAAAGCTTTCCAGAACCAGGAAGGTTTCAAGAACCAGGAAGGTTCCCAGAAACAAGTGGATTCGCAAGAGAAGGAAGATTCGCAGGGGAAGGAAGGTTTCCAGAACCAAGAAGCTGCCAAGGACCAGGAAAATTCCCAAAACCAGAAACTTCACCAGAACCAAAAAGGTTCCCATAACTTGGAAGTTTCCCAGAACCAGGTAGTTTCCCAGAACCAAAAAGCTTTCCAAAACCAGGAATGTTCTCCGAACTAAGAAGTTTCCCAGAGTCATGATGGTTCTCAGAACCAGGTTGGTTCCCAGAACCAGGTAGTTTCCCAGAAGCAGGTTGGTTCTCAGAACCAGGATAGTGCTAAGAACCAGGAACATTCTCAAACCAGGAAGGTTTGCAGAACCAGGAATGTTTTCAGTTCCATGACGGTTCTCAGAACCAGGAAAGCTCGGAATCTTCTATTTCGTTTCCCTAGCTCTCTTGGAATGAGAAGTTCTTTCCTGATCTCGAAAACTTCCCTGGCTCTGTGGTCACTGAAATCTCCAGCTATTTCATTCTTTGTGCTCCGTTTTATAAAAATGGCTTAATCCGCAATTTAATTAGGAAGTGGACACCTTTTTCCTACGTTACTGGAAGCCATTTGTTATTCTCTAAACTTTCTCGTGTTTAGAAAACCGTAATTCGTTCTCGAAAACCTACTTTGATGCTCCAAAATCTTCTTTGTTTGAGAAACGTTGGTTCTATGGTCACTGACACCACCAGACTGCAATTCTTCAGTTCTGAAAAGCCTTCGTAAATTCCTCCGTTTCAAAAAGGCTTTCTCTGCACTGCGGGAACTTTTTTGCTGAGGTGGCCTTTGAAATTCCTAAACCTCCCTTGGGGCGAATTTCTTTCAGGCGGAGGCTGATTCTTCTTTCAGGACTATTATCTTCTTCAACCAGCCATTGGGATCAGCGAATCTTCCCTGAACCTTAGTTCTTGGAACCGTCTTTTCTCGAGTCACTCAAACTATCTACATTAAGTCTAATCTTGTGCTCTTAAACGATTTGTTGACACTGAAATCCAGTTTCGGCTCTGTAAAATCTTCTACCTTTATGGAAACCTTGATTCCATTCTCGAAGTTCTTTTTGGTTCAGGCAAGCTTCCTTGTCTCTAGAAATCGTTAGACCTCTGATCACTGATATTTTAAGGAACTTTTCTTGGTACCAGGCCATAGAAATCCAAGAAAGATCGGTTATACAGGATTTGATGAGAAGTTATTTTGGTGTAGCCTAAATTTTCACATTTTTTACAGTTATTTTCTCAATCGGTTATCAATACCCACTGACAGCTGAGCTCATACATTATCGATATCAATGAAATTCTGCTGCATCAAAACTATGGGGTCACTGGGTAGTCATAACCGGACCTTGAAAGAGTTGGCCACAGTCAATGATCAATTTCCTGAAATAAAGAGCATCCATCACTCCCATCCACAGATTTGGATTCAAAATTCATCATCCTCTTACATACCAAACTAAAAATAGACTTTGACTAAAAAGTGCCGCTTACCACAGAGTCTTTGCCTTAAGCTTCCCCCAAAAAAAATATTTCTAAGTTCCTTTTCAATTCTAAGACGATCAACAGATGATGATGAAGTGTGTGGCGGTACTTGGTGTTGGTGTTGATGCTGTTTTTATGGTTTAGTCACCTAAGAAACCTGTTTCAATCTCTACTCTCAAAGAAGCACAGAGGCAGGCGCAGGCGCAGACATATGAATGATCCAAACGAACGAACGAACGGACGGGCGGACGGACGAACGGACCGACGAACAAACGGACATATAAAATGCGTTGTTAGACAAATGAAACCTAACGCAGTTTCAAGCAGACACTCACACACACACACACACACACATTGTGTGTGTGTGGGGGGCTAGAGCTGAGAGGGTGAGAGGGAATTTTAAATGGAGCTGCAAGGTACAATGATCACCGCACCACAAGCCAGACTCTGCCTGAAGAAGGAGGGCTGGGGAGTCAAAAGTAAAAACACAGAAACGTTAAATAACATTGTCATTAGAATCCCACACATTTTCAAATCACCTTCAAACCTCAGATGAGAAACAGCAGCAACAGCAACAACAACGGCAGCAATACCACCGGCAGCAGCAGCAGCAACAGCAACAATAACTATGGCTGCGACTAAGTATTAAAATGATACTTTATGAGCTGTATGTATATTGCCGCTTGGGAAATCAGCAAGCGAAACGAGAAACATGTCATATTTTAGAAAAAAAATGGAAATGGAAATGAAAATAATGGCAGTGCCGATGGATTAACATGGATAGTTCCCTTAGCGAAATCCAGTTATTCAAAAAGGCCTATTTGGGTAATAAAAACAAGAAACCTTAGCTTTTCAGAACTCTAAACGATACAAGTGTAAAACTTGTTCCCAATCCATGGTCAATCCAATCCCTTCCGAATGGCGAAGCGCACGCAGTAGAACCAATGCAAAATTTTTGGAATATGGGTGGTGCAGTACTTTATCGGCTATGCGCAACCATCTTCGTTAGTTTACCTTGATGTTCTTATCATTCACGGAATGGGCAAACCTTCCATTGATGTCGAAACATACTTCAAACTTCTCTGGTCATTGACTTTCTTCAATAATTCGATTCTAGGATAATTTGTTATTGGACCCTTACTCGGTTTTCGCCGATTCTCTTACCGATATTGCAATCAATGAGCACTTTAGGCTAAGGAAACCGTTTCTAGGGTCACGGAAATCTTTCTCATTTACTTAATTCTAAGTCCGGTGGAAAAAATGTATGATTCTGCAGTCTATTCGCAATTTTTTTGGGCTCTGAGATACTGTCTCAATCAGGGCTGCGGAGTATAGCCACCCACTCCGACCCCAGGAGGGATTCGTAGTATAAAGCTGGATTCGGAGAGCGGTTTGGAATCCGTGCAAATTTTCTCAACTCCGAACCAAACTTCGACTCCGGCTCAATAGATTGATTCCGACTTCGACTCCGAACTGAAATACTCAACTCCGGTCGAATCCGCAGCCCTAGTCTCAACTTTTCGAAATCTTTTACCTTAGCGGGAACCTCTTCAATCCTTTAACCTTTCATAATTTAAGAACCTTACGAATATTTTTCGCTCCTCTATCATTTCCAAAACCTTTCTTGCTTCATTGAACCATCGTTTCTCTGGCCACTGAAACCTTCTGCGTTAACTGTATGCCTGGATTAATCCTCACCTTCCGTAACTATTTTTGGCTCTGAGATTCTTCTCTACAATCCTTCCTCGTAGCTGGAAATCTTTTTCGATCTTCAGTCACTCTTTGAATCAGCAAAAATTACTTGGACCCCGAAAACTATTCTGATTCTGGGAACCTTCCCTGTTCTGGGAACCTTATTTCTGGGAAAGAGCAAGATTCAGAAAAACTTTCCCAACATGCTTTGACTCGGAGCTTTTGATCTCCGAGGAACCCCTATGCACTAGGAACCATTTGCAATTCTCTAACCTTTGTTTAAATCAGGTAATTATCATTGGTTCAAGAAGAACTTCTTGGCTTTAGAATATTTTGTATCACTGATCCATTACTTGCACCTTCCATAACTCCTTTTGGCTTGAGATTCTTCTCTACAATCCTTCTTCGTTACTGGAAATCCTCGAAAACATTCCTTGTTCTGAAACCCTCCTGGATCTGGGATTCTTCCTGGTTTGAGATCCTTTGTTGGTTCTGGGAACCTTCCTGGTTCTGGGAAACTTCCTGGTTCTGGGAACCTTCCTGGTTCTGGGAACCTTCCTGGTTCTGGGAACCTTCCTGGTTCGGGGAACCTTCCTGGTTCTGGGAACCTTCCTGGTTCTGGGAACCTTCCTGGTTCTGGGAACCTTCCTGGTTCTGGGAACCTTCCTGGTTCTGGGAACCTTCCTGGTTCTGGGAACCTTTCTGGTTCTGGGAACTTTCCTGGTTCTGGGAACCTTCCTGGTTCTGGGAACCTTCCTGGTTCTGGGAACTTTCCTGGTTATGGGAACTTTCCTGGTTCTGGGAACCTTCCTGGTTCTGGAAACCTTCCTGGTTCTGGGAACCTTCGTGGTTCTGGGAAACTTCCTGATTCTGGGAACGTTCCTAATCCTAGGAACCTAATTCTGGTAACCTTCCTTCCTGGTTCTAGGAACCTGCCCTGATTCTGGAAACCTTTGTGGTTCTGCGAAGCTTTGCTGGTTCTGGGAACCTTCCTTGCGCTAGGAACCTACCTAATTCTGGTAACCTTCCTTCCCGGTTCTAGAAACCTGCCCTGATTCTGGGAACCTTCGTCGTTCTGGGAACGTTCGTGGTTCCGAGAAACTTCCTGATTCTGGGAACTTCATGATTCTGGGATCCTTTCTAATCCTAGGAACCTAATTCTGGTAACCTTCCTTCCTGGTTCTAGGAATTGCCTGATTCTGGAAACCTTTGTGATTCTGCGAAGCTTTCCTGGTTCTGGGAACCTTCCTTGCGCTAGGAACTTACCTAATTCGGGTAACCTTCCTTCCCGGTTCTAGAAACCTGCCCTGATTCTGGGAACCTTCGTCGTTCTGGGAACCTTTGTGGTTCTGGGAAACTTCCTGGTTCTGGGAAACTTCCTGGTTCTGGGAACCTTCCTGGTTCCGGGAACATTCCTGGTTCTGGGAACCTTCCGGGTTCTGGGAACCTTCCTGGTTCTGGGAACCTTCCTGGTTCTGGGAACCTTCCTGGTTCTGGGAGCCTTCGTGATTCTGGGAAACTTCCTGATTCTGGCAACCTTCCTGGTTCTGGCAACCTTCCTGGTTCTGGGAACTTTCCTGTTTCTGGGAACTTTCCTGGTTCTGGGAACTTTCCTGGTTCTGGGAACTGTCCTGGTTCTCATAACCTTCTGGGTCCTGAGAATCTTCCTGTTTCAAGCGAACCTCCCTGATTCTAGTAAACTTACTGGTTCTAGCACACTCCTGGTTCTGGGAACCTGCTTCGTTTTGGGAACCTTCGTGGTTCTGGGAACCTTCCTAGTTCTAGGAACCACGCTGGTTCTGGGAATCTTCCTCTCTCTGGCCACAGAAACCTCCTACTGTTCCAGAAATTGCGACCTTCTGCAAGTTTAATTCTATGCTAGGATTAATTCCCTTTCTCTTGAAAAATGTCCGGTGCTGAAAAATCAGCAAATTCGTTTGCTTCAGGAATGTTTTCTCGGCTATTGGGAAAAATCCTGTTTTGCTGGCAACCATACTTTAAGGAACATACCTTGCTGGTCAAAAACCTTGTTTGGTTCTGAAAACTTTCCACGATTTCAAAAAACTTAGTCGGTTTGAAAATCCTTCCTCAGAGGAAAGGTTCGGTGACACCTTTCGCGGTATCAAAAACATTCCTCGATTGCAAAAACCTTCATCGCTTTCAGAAACCTTCCTTGGTTTCATGGCTGCTCTTCGATTTTAGAGAGCCTTTCGATATCAGAAATCTTTCTTTCTCTTAAATATCTTCCGTGGTTTCAAAGACATACCCCAGTTTTCGAATGCTTCCTCAGTTTCTTAAACACAGTTTCAAAACTGTATCTCTCGGTCTCAGCAACCTTCTGCGGTTTCAAATACACTCTTCTTTGCTGGAATCTTCATTAACCTTGCTAGATTTCAACAACCTTCTACAAGTTTGGAAACCCTCTTCACTTCCAGAGACCTTTCTTGGTGTTAGATTCCGTTCATGATTAACAAATTCCTTATTGGATATCTGAAACATTTCTCTGTTTGCAAAACTCTACTCAATTTCGGAACTCTTCTTCAATTTCAGAATCTCGGGAAAGGTTTGTGAAACCAATTTACAATTCTTCTTCAATTTCAGAAAGGGGAGAAACCATCCTCGGTTCCAGAAACGTTTCTTGCTTTTAAACACCTTCCTTGGTTTCAGAAACCATCCGCAGTTTTTGAATATTCCTCGGTTTAAGAAACCTTGTTGGGTTTCAGTTTTAGAAAGAGGAGAAACATTCTTAGTTTTCAGAATCATTCCTCGCTTTGGCACCTTCCTTGGTTTCAGAAACCTTCGCAGTTTTTGAATATTCCTCGACTTAAGAAACTTTGTTGGGTCTCAAAAGCCTTCTTTGGTTTTAGAAATCTTCGTGGGGTTATACAGCTTTTCTCGGGCTAACAAACCTTGGCAGTTTTTGAATATTCCTAGACTTCAGAAACTTTGTTGGGTTTTAAAAACTTTCTTTGGTTTCAGAAACCTTTTTGGGATTATACAACTTTTCTCGGGCTAACAAACCTTCCTTGTTTGCAGAAAACTTCCTTGGTTGCAGAAAACTTCTGGTTGCAGAAGACTTCAGAAACCTTCCTTGCTTGTACTAACTCTCTTCGGTTTCAGTATTCCTTCTCGGTTTCGGAAATCTTTCCGGGTTGCAGAAATCTTCCTTAGTTCTGGAACCCAGTGCTGGAAACTTTTCATGGAGTCCATTAAGCCCTTTCAAACTTTGTAATCTGGGAATCTTCCATGTTTCATCTCCCTCTGTAGAAGCCTAGAAGCCTTCCTTTTCTGGGTATCTTCCTCAGTTGACCACCACTTCATTTGGCTCTGAACACCTGTATCTCTCTTCCGGAAATATCTTGCGTTCTAGAATACATTCTGCATTTTCTTACCTCTCATAGGTATCTGAAATCTTTCTCGACTCTCTCTCAAGGCTTTCTGGGGGTGCTATTGAAATTTCTCCACAAAATGTTTCTTTATCCTCGTTTTGTTCGAGAAACCTTTTTGGAATTTCGGAAAGTTATTTTGATTCTAGGAACCTTCCTTAGTTCTCTGACCTCTTCAAGGTTGTTAGAACCTTATGGGGCACTCGGAAATCTTTCACTAGTTTTGAGGTCCTACTTTGATTCCCAGAATATACTTTGGCCCTGAGGTTCTTTCGTTTTGTTCTAGAAACCTTTTTAGAATTTTGAAAGTTATTTTGATTCTAGGAACCTTCCTTAGTTCTATGACCTCTTCAAGGTTGTTAGAACCTTATAGGGCATTCGGAAATCTTTCAATAGTTTTGAGGCCCTACTATGATTCCCAAAATATACTTTGACCCTGAAGTTTTATCCCAATTCTGTAATATTTTCTTTAACCTTCCTCAGCTCTCCGAAACTTTCTGTTCTCTGTTCTGTAAAACTATTTCAATTCCTCAAAGCCCTCCCTATTTACAAACTCTCTGCAATCTTCTTATGCTCCAGCATCCTAACACGGATTTCCCAAAAATTTTTTCTGCAACTCTAATGTTTTTTAGACTTGTTATGATCCCTCTACGATAGAGGTATACTTCCTTGGTTCTGGAAAACATTATCTATCTAAAAACTAGAATTGACCCTAGACATTTTGGGAATATTTTCCTTGTTAGGGTCCAAAAACTTCTGTAACGTGACAAATTACATTTGTTACTCTTCATCCCGAGCTACTTACACTTATCGGCTACTCCTGACTCGTACATGCTTCATGCATACTCTTTGCCCACCTACGATTTGTTCTGTCGAAACATACGATTTGTTATTTCTCGGCTATTTCATTCCGTCACACGAACCTGCCTCGTATATGCTTGTGACTACTCCCCGAATACCTACTGCGGATTCGATCAGACACACACACACACACACACACACACACACACACATACATGGCTTGTCTTTACTAGTTTACCCATAACAACTCCGCTTATGAGTTGTGCAAACAGTCAATGGGGAGACCACTGAGTGTTGGTGTGACATTGGGTGTTTATTTCATTGTTTGTTTTTTTCCAATACTGGGAATAATTCTCAAACAATCTGTTTTCGTAGGTGCTCTTAAGGTTGGGTCTTTGCTGCTATCGGTGTGAACTCTCTGGTGCTGGAGAAAGACTGGCAAAAGTAGATAAGTGGCAGTGTCCGCAATCGAAACAATTTGTCCTAACATAGTTCCAGGTGTTTGCCCAGCATACGCACTTAGCTTGCATCCGCACTCTGCTCGCATCCGCGCCTAGCTCGCATTCCCGCTTGCATCCGCGGTTCGTTCGCATCCTTAGATAGCATAGCAGGCCGTAGATAGCTGCTGTTTCAGATGCTAGACATCTTTTCATTCCATAGACCTTTTAGTAGTGAAACCCAAAATCCTAAATAAAAAGTTGTATCCTTGTATAATCTGAGCGCTGGCCTGGCTGTCCTCCAGATCGTCGTGTTCGGTTCTGGGTTCGGAGCTGGCGGTTGCGGTGACGGCGTTTTCGGGTTCGGTGGTAGGGAAAGGCGGGTACGCTCTACACCTAGTACCCGCCTTTCCCTACCATCGAACCCGAAAACGCCGTCACCGCAACCGCCAGCTCCGAACACGACGATCTGGAGGACAGCCAGGCCAGCGCTCAGATTATACAAGGACACAACTTTTTATTTCGGGTTTCACCGAACACGACGATCTGGAGGACAGCCAGGCCAGCGCTCTCTCTGTAACTTTTCATGTTTTAAAGGCTTTTGTTTGCCGTATATGAAACCTGTAAGAAAATATTCCGTTCTAAGTTTAGAGTCTTTGTTTTGCCATGGCATCACCACCCTTAGCAAAACGGTAGCACCTTCAACATTGTCGGCACACAGTGTAACGATTATAGTTTTCAAGCCCCCACGCATTCAGCAGCAGCAGAAATTTGTTGCCCAACATTCAAGCATAAAACGCCGCTAGCGTTTCAAACAACCAGCTATATAAGCATTGAGCCAAGCAAACTTAAAAGGCAGTGCCAGTGTATCGCGCTCGTACTCCGCCGACGAACTACACCAGCAACTACACCAACAACTACCTTCATTGTCAAATACTTTGAGCCAACATAAACGCAAAAAAAAAATCCAATTTGTTGTGATGGAATCTCATTGGTGGCGGGTGGGGGCCGATCGACAACATCAACAATAACAAAAAACACGCGCCAGCACTCGATTCATTCATTCAAAAATTCATACAAATCCGTCATTCATTGACTAAAACACTGAGTCCAAACACCTCTCCCTCTCTCTCACTCTGGTGAATGCATGAAATTGTTAGAGTCTCTAAATGGTAGCTTAGCTGAGCTACCTACCAAAATAAACAGATGGTGGCCGTTAAAAGTTAAATGACGCGTAATATTGAAGTGTGGGCGACAGAATTGGATTTTGAAAGTCCATCACATACGGATATCAAACAAGATGAGTAAGTGGTCAATGCCAAATAGGGAAATTAAACTAGGAAAGCATTAATGGGTAAATTCGAGAATTCTAATGACGGTGATGATCACTAAGGTTTTTTAATGCCATAGTTTGGGGACATGGGTTTCATCAAAACCATAAGCATTCCCGAATATGCCCGTAAATGCCTTGCTTGGTTAATTTCATGTGGGAGAAGATTTGGGACTTTTAAAGACACAAAGTTGCAAGCACTTAAACCCTTACAACAATTCATGCCTCAAAATTCAGAATTGGTTCAAAATAGCATGTCCCCAAATTACAGCGCTGTTCCCAAACTTAGGATGGGAACTTAACTAAGTTTGGGGACAGCGCTGTAATTTGAGGACATGCTATTTTGAACCAATTCTGAATTTTGAGGCATGAATTGTTGTTAGGGTTTAAGTGCTTGCAACTTTGTGTCTTTAAAAGTCCCAAATCTTCTCCCACATGAAATTAACCAAGGAAGGCATTTACGGGCATATTCGGGAATGCTTATAGTTTTGATGAGACCCATGTCCCCAAACTATGGCATTAACTTACCTAAGTTTGGGGACAGCGCTGCAATTTGGGGACATGCTATTTTGAACCAATTCTGAATTTTGAGGCATGAATTGTTGTAAGGGTTTAAGTGCTTGCAACTTTGTGTCTTTTAAAAGTCCCAAATCTTCTCCCACATGAAATTAACCAAGGAAGGCATTTACGGGCATATATGGGAATGCTTATGGTTTTGATGATACCCACTAAGATCTTTACTGCTATGCATAGGGGAAATACATCTACTTCCAAAACATACATACTTTGAGGACATACATCCAGGAAGATCTATGAGCAATTTAGGGAATTATAAATGATTTGCTGATGATCTCTATAGTTTGGGAATGAGCAAGGGTTGGGAACTAACTCAAGTTTGAGGATAGAGCGTTGCAGTTTGGGGACATGCTACTTTGGGCAAAATCTAAATCTTGAGGCATGGCATCTTTATGGGGCCTAAATGCTGTTCCTTTTGTCTTTAAAATTGCCAAATCTTCTCGCACATGAAAATTAAATTAGTTTATCTAAGAAGATATTAATGGGAAAATTTGGGAATTCAAAGGCTTTTGGTGATGCCCTGTAAGGTTTTTTTTGTTATAAGGTTTATCACATCCTGGTGATGGGAACTAACCTAAGTTTGGGGACATAGCGTTTTAGTTTGGGGACATGATACTTTAAAGCAAATTCCAAATCTTCAGAAATTGATCTTTTTCAAAGTTTAAATGGTTGTTCCTTTCTGTCTCCAAGAATCTCAAATCTGCTCGCGCATGAAAAATAGGGAAATTAATCTATGAAGTTGTTTACGGGCATATTCGGGAATGCCGATGGTTTTGGTGATACTCACAAAGGTTTCTACCACAATACTTTGGGGGCATACGTCTATTTTGGGGACATGCATCTACTTTAAGGCCATACATACTTTAGGGACATACATGCAGGAAGATTTATGGGCAATTTAGGGAATTGTAAAGGGTTTGTTGATGATCTTTATATTGTTTTTTTCTGTTAAAGTTTGGGGATAAGCTGGGGTTGGGAACTAACTAAAGTTTGAGGACACAGCGTTGTAGTTTGGGGACATGCTATTTTGCTCAAAATCTAAATGTTGAGACATTTTTTTTCAGGGTTTAAAAGGTTTTTCCTTGTGTCTTTCCAACTTTTCTCGCACATGAAAAACAGGAAAGTATACGTATGAAGGGTATTAGGAAATTTTGAAGACTTTTGGTGTTACCACTAGGGTTTTCACTGCTATACTTTGGGCACATACTGGGGAAGGGAACTAATTTAAGTTTAGGGACAGAGCGCCGTAGTTTGGGGACATGGTACTTTGAGCAAAATCCAAGATCGCGAAATGGATTCTGTTTAGAGTTAATGTGGTTGTTCCTTTTTGAAAAAAAGGTTTGTTCCACATGAAAAATAGGGAAATTAAACTAGGAAGACATTTACGGATAAATAAGGAATGCTGATGGTTTAAATGATACTCACTAAGGCTTTTAATGCTATACCTATTTTGGGGACATGCTACTTTGTGCAAAGTATTCGCCTTAAGGCTTGGTTCCTTTTTAGGGTTTGAAAGGTTGTTTCTTGTGTCTTTAAAAGTACCAAATCTTCTCGCACATGAAAAATATGGTAGTTTATCTATGAAGGCATTTGTGGGCAAATTTGGGAATTGTAAAGGCTTTTGGTGACGCACACTAAGGTTATTATTATTATAGCTTGGGAACACGCTGGTGATAGGAACTAAGATGGGGACAGAGCGCTGTAGTTTAGGGACATGGTATTTTGAGCAAATTCCCATGATTGAGAAATTGATTATTTTCAAAGCTTAATTAAAATAAATATTAAATAAAAATAGGTAAATTATCCTACGAAGGCATTTACGAGCAAATGCGGGTATGCTGATGGTTTAAGTGATACTCAATAGGGTTCACTGCTATATTTTAAGGAGGCTTCTGTTGATGATGTCAAAGGTTTTTACTGTAACAGTTTTGGAACAAGCTGGGAATGGTAACTAACCGTAGTTTGGGGACAGAGCGTTGTAATTTGGGGACATGCTACATTGAGCAAAGTTTGAATATTGAGGCATGGATTATTTTCACGGTTTAAAGGGTTGTTTCTTGCGTTTTTAAAAGTCCCAAATCTTCTCGTTTTTCAACGAAGGCATTTGTGGACAAATTAGAGGATTGTTAAGGCTTTTGATGTTACCAAATAGGGGTTTTACTTCCATACTTTGGGGACATGCTGGTGTTGAGTACTAAAAGGGACTTAACTATGTTTGGGGACAGTTTTCTGTAGTTTGTGGACAGTTCGCTGTAGTTTGGGGACATGCAGAAATGCAAATTTGCCCATGAACACATCAATGAGTGCTGTCCGATTTAATCTTTTACTTCAATGATAAGGGGCCCCTTCTCATAACCGAGACCGAACGGGGTGACGCAGTGCCACACCTCTTTGGAGAGAAGTTTTTACATGACTGCCATACCATTTTATCAAATGGTGTGGTAGCCATTTAAAAAAATGGTATGGCACCCATTTCAAACGTCCCCAGCATTAAGAGGAGATAACCACTGTTGATGTTTTGGCCCGAAATTGGAACCCGGACATTCTGCGTCTTAGTGGGACATGCTAGTCTTTGGGCTACGATGGCCTCTTACTGTTTGGGGACATTCTACTTTGAGCAAATTCTGAATCTTGAGTAATGGATTCTTTTCTTTTCAGATTAAATGGTTGTTCCTTTCATTCTTTAAAAGTCCCAAATCTTCTCCCACCCCCATGCTTTCAACTTTTCCAAGAACCATTCATGGAATTCCTCTAAACTGTAAGAATTTCCCCCACTTTTGTACTTTAAACCTAAGGTACATGCAAAGATCTTCAACGTAGACCGATCGTTATTAAGTTCACGTAGGCTTTGACATATTCAGCTTCTACACTCCCTTACACTAGCTCATAAAGTTTCACACGTGAAGAATAAAACCCTTTTTCTACCATCATAAAAAAGCCATAAACATTTCTTTCGAAATTACTTTAACCACTACAACTACAACTCAAATGTTGAGTATCGCGCATGCAAGACGGACAACGACACAGAAGCAGTAATCGTACAACGTAAAAAAATAAGGAGGACAAGGCAAAGCAAAGAAGGAGGTGGAATGAGGAAAAATTATCATTAGACACGACATCCATTTATAAAGACTTCGTCAACAAATAGACGGACGAGTTAGAAAACGAACAAAGTAACAAACAACATTACTTACATCATGATGGTATTGGGGTAGGGGAAGTTTTCAAAGGCTTGCTAGTGACCCACGGGGTGGTGTAATTACTTTGACGAATCATAAACGTTCGTCATTTGGAGCGAAGAGCATGAATTCGAGGGGGATCATAAAACACTAGTTGTCTTGCATTTCTTACTCTCCCTCTCTCTCGTATGCTCTTTTACTCTCTCCCCATCACCACCTCATAAAATTACAATGAAAATAGCTCATAAACTAAAATGAAATCTAATAAAATGTTTAACGATCTTTATTTTTGTTGTTGTTGCGGTTTCTATTCAAATTTATGATACTCTTGACCACTATTGCCAGAGTTGATCATTAAAAACGATTTCAAAAGGGATTTCCCAAGCGATAGCAAGTGCAATAGGCCTGGAGTTGCGTTATTGTTTTATGATATTCAACCAGGGGCCATAAACTGACCATGACAAGTGCACAAGCCAACTGTACTGGAGGAAAATGTAAAATTTCCCCATTCGTTTCTTCGTAAAATTACATGAAATTTGAGAGAGAGTGAACCATTTGGTCTTTTTAATACTAAGGTGATCAAAACAGAATATACGATTCTAAGGAAGAACAAAGTAAATTTTTGAAAGCGCCCAATTCCGAGATATTCTATTGCAGAAAAACCTCAATAAGACATGACAAGAGTAGATACTGTTGTAGGAAATGTAGGAACTTGGGCTATAAGCTAAGGAAAACCAGTCAAATCAGAGTGACTAGATTAGTATACCCGCATCTTATGGGGGTGGATATAAAAAGAGATAAAATGTCACTGTACACTATTACAGCAGTTATAATCAGGTTCTGCGAAATATGTTATATGGAGGCGCACATGGGAATCCCAATCTGAGTAATCTTGCAAATATATCTACATTATATCTCCCAAGACACGTTGACGGAATAGCGTCAAGAGGAAATTCGATAAGATTCTACACATTCCACGCGCTACGACTGATTGGCACACACGGAGAAGCAGCTTAGTTGTGCGGGGATCAGAGTTCCCAAACGAAAGGGCAGTTTCAGAGCCCTTTCCTAAAGGCAAGGTTAGTTTTAGTAAATTTTTCTAAGGAAAGGGTAGTTTTAGTACCCTTTCCCAAAGGAAAGGGTAGTTTTAGTACCCTTTCCCAAAGGAAAGGGAAGTTATAGTACATTTTCCCAAAGGAAAGAGTAGTCTTGGTGCCCTTTCCCAAACGAAAGGGTAATTTTAGTATGAAGTTTAGTTTGAGTACCCTTTAGTTTTAGTATCCTTTTCACAAGGAAGGGGTATTTTCAGTACCCTTTCCTAAACGAAGGGCCAGTTTTAGAGTCTTTTCCCAAAGGGACGGGTAGTTTTAGTACCCTTTCCCAATAGAAAGGTTAGGTTTAGCACCCTTTCCCAAAGGAAGGGTTAGGTTTAGTACCCTTTCGCAAAGAAAAGGGTAGTTTTAGTAACCTTTCCCAAAGGAAAGGTTAGTTTTAGTACCCTTTCCCAAAGAAAAGGGTAGTTTTAGTAACCTTTCCCAAAGGAAAGGTTAGTTTTAGTACCCTTTCCCAATGGAAAGGTTAGTTTAAGTACCCTTTCCCAAAAGGAAAGGGTAGTTTTGGTGCCCTTTCCCAAATAGAAAGATTAGTTTTGGTGCCCTTTCCCAATCGAAATGGCAGTGTTACTACCCTTTCCCTGGGTATTAAACTAACCTTTCCAAAAGGAGAGGGATGTTTTAGTACCCTTTCCCAAAGGAAATGGTAGTTTTAGTACCCTTTCCCAAAGAAAAGGGTAGTTTTAGTAACCTTTCCCAAAGGAAAGGTTAATTTTAGTACCCTTTCCCAATAGAAAGGTTAGTTTTAGTACCATTTCCCAATAGAAAGATTAGGTTTAGCACCCTTTCCCAAAGGAAATGGTAGGATTAGTACCCTTCCCAAAGGAAAGGGTAGTTTTAGTAACCTTTCCCAAAGGAAAGGTTAGTTTTAGTACCCTTTCCCAAAGAAAAGGGTAGTTTTAGTAACCTTTCCCAATGAAAAGGTTAGTTTTAGTACCCTTTCCCAAAGGAAAGGGTAGTTTTGGTGCCCTTTCCCAAAAGGAAAGGTTAGTTTTGGTGCCCTTTCCCAAACGAAATGGCAGTGTTAGTACCCTTTCCCTGGGTATTAAAACTACCCTTTCCCAAAGGAGAGGGAAGTTTTAGTACCCTTTCCTAATGGAAAGGTTAGTTTTAGTACCATTTCCCAATAGAAAGATTAGGTTTAGCACCCTTTCCCAAAAGAAGGGGTAGGTTTAGTACCCTTCCCAAAGGAAAGGGTAGTTTTAGTAACCTTTCCCAAAGGAAAGGATAGTTTTAGTACCCTTTGCCAATGGAAAGGTTAGTTTTAGTACCCTTTCCCAAAGGAAAGGGTAGTTTTAGTATCCTTTCCCAACGGAAATGTTAGTTTTAGTACCCTTTTCCAAAGAAAACGGTAGTTTTAGTACCCTTTTCTAAAGAAAAAGGTAGTTTTTGTACCCTTTCCCAAAGGAAAGGGTAGTTTAAGTCGTTGCCAATTCATTTCGCTATGGGGTTTTGTTTTAAGAGTTGCCATCATTTGTCGAAATTTTTCTAATAATAAAGACAATAAGAGTCAATTTTCCATTCTCGCCATGATTCACCATTAGTCATTGAGTTTCAAATGTTATTCGTAGGGGGTTGAGTGAAATTTTGATTAATTTTACTGTAAACAATTTTCCCTCTCATTGTTTATAATGGCTATGGCATGTCGTTTTCCTATGTTAATATCTGCTAATGATCCTGTAATTGTTGTTTTTCTAAACTATTACTAAGGCCAAGGTGGGAGGGTGGGGAACAGAGAAAAGCATTCGATCTCGTCATAACATCATCATGTGGTTTACGCCCCATAATTGATGTTGCTTGGGTTTGGTTTACTTTGACTGGCTAATGTTCCTTTTGCATGAGTTGATGTAAAATGAATGATTGATGAATGAGAGAAAGGGGGGCAACACTGCCCCTTTCATCAAGAGAGAAAAAGAGAGAGCTCTTCTTCTTCTATAGATTGATTCTATGACTTTGGCGGAGAAAGTATTAAAATGTTGTAAACAACATCAATTACATGATGTAAAATTTACATCAAAAGAGAAACAATGGAGGTTATAATTACATCAGTATAGGTATTAATCATATAATATTGTTTTAACTCATTAAGTTTAGATTGATAATTGTTAACATGACTTCAATCCTTCCTTTTTTAAGTAAATATTGTACCCATTAGCAGTGGATGCAAAATATTGAAGTGTCAAATCCATTCTTTCTTACAATGCCTGAATTCACCTTTCCTCTTAATCTAATTAGAGTTCATTGATTTAAAAGCTCATTGACATTTTCACCACACTAGTGCATCTCTTTACCATGGCTACCCCAGATACTCACAATGTGAAGTAATGTCAACTTACCATGAGAGCGATTTATGTATTTGTAAATGCCTGTCTCAGCAGCAAGCTGAACTCATTTTCATCCTTGAGGAAATAAAAATGAGATTAGTTAGCTTCCAAATGCTGTCTTGAACTACTTTTATTTGCTATTTTTTGTCAGGGTTCAGCAACAGTTGCTTAAGGGGAAGCAAGAAAACAGCCATGGAGTATATGATAGCAGCAGCAGCAAGAGTTTAATCACTGCTGACTCTGCACCTTTGGTAATGCAAAATCGTTGAAGACAACCCCAGCAACAGCAACAACAATCAGACAATGATGTTGATGAAGACAGTGGCGAATATCAACCAACGAAACCCCATATTAAGGCAACAACAATGATAACCACCATACAAAAACAAATACAGAACGAGGACAACTGAAAAACTGTGAAACACCAAAAACAAAACACCGAAGAAAAGAACTCCACTAAGCAAAGATGATGAGGCAAACAATCCATGCACAGTGGGGAGAATTTGCACAATATAAACTAAATTTGAAAAACTATGTAGCCAAAGTCTCAAGAGAGGATGATGCAGCTGACTAACCCTTCGCACAGTGGGGACATTTGAATATCATGATTGGACAATATTTTAAGTGAAATTCCCCCCCGCGAGGGTTAACAATCTTGTCGTGATGCGGGCGGCTTAAGAGTTGAATCGAGGGTAAATGCACTCAAAAGGGGAATCATTTTGCCTTATGGCGCCTTGGTTTCTTAAGGTGAATGCTAGTACTTCGGATCTAACCTGAACGAAAAGTTATCCCAAAAATACAAACATTAAAAATAATACAGAAAGCAACTCTGCAGGTGGTCAACGGTCCAGCGCCGAGAATCCAACCGAAACGTCGTGTTCAGCAAAGACGGAATATCTGAAGGTCCCAACCTCATGTTAGACCCGCAAAAAACAAACACCCAACTAGAACTCTTCAAACAAAACACTGGTCTGCAAGACAACATTGATTTGTCCCCTTGAGAGGATACCTGCGATGGACTCTCGGGAATTGAAACGATCCAACTTTATGAAACGGTTGCGAATGACTTCCAAATGGTCTGGTCCTGACAACAGCTGGAACCTCAACTCATGGTGGAGAGGTGGGTACCTCGCAAGAGGAGAAGCGGAAATTACCCCCACGTTGGGGCTTGGGTTGCCTGAAATAAGTGCAGATAAACCTGCACCACTCAGAGGTAGCAACTGATTAGCTGCTGAGAACAATGGGAGAGATGGCACTGACGTGGCCCTCGTCAGGAACCGTGGCTACCAGGTAAGCAGGATATCGTTACACCTACATATGCGGCCTTGACGGATGAAGCACATCGTTGACGAGGAAAAGACAATATGGGCAGTCAGTAATTTCGGGCCATTTTAATAGGTCGGACTTGACGATATTATCTCGGCACTGATGCAGGAGTCCCTTGCAGTCACTCTGTTCTGACTAGACGGGTTTTCGGGGCGAACCTAGCATGGGTCTACATACAAATGGCGTGGAGGGAGGTCAGGGTGGTTTTTATCCCTAAGGTGGGATAAATAAACCACAGCACGACGAAGAATTATAGGCCCAGTTTATCATCTTTTTTATTGGAAAACCTGATAGAGACCTGAAAGTGTAAGAGGGACTGACGCCGGAGAACTTCAGTGGGGCACAACAGCCATACCTCAAAGGCAGGTCGGTGGAGGCGGCGCTTCACGAAGTTTTACGAGAGGTAGAGACGTCCCTCCGGCAAAAGCAGTACACTATGGCAGCCTTCTTGCATGTTGATGGGGCCTTCAATAACCTAGCCAATCCATATTCTCCCAGATATATGGTTAATGGCAGGATTACTAATGCAAACTTGGGAGATACTGGGGTCAGAAGGCGGGTAACAATAGGAACGTCCCAGGGAAGAGTGTTCTTGCCGATTATGTGGAACCTCGTGATAAATCAAATCCAATTGGATCTCGGCGAAGATGGCACGAAGATAATCGCTTATGCGAACGACGTCGTGTTGCTGGTCCCAGGCAGGTTACTGTCAGCAAGGTCATGGAAGGCTGCCAGAAATGGGTTGAGAACCAACCCAAGGAAGACGGAGTTGATGCTCTTCACGCGCAGATACAAGACACCGGAGTTTAGACTCCCGCCATGTACTTCGCCTTCTTCTGTCGAAGACATGGCTTAGTCCTCGATTTGAAGCTGTCCTAGAAGAGGAATATCGAGGAAAGAGGCCGTTAGGCATTGTACCCTTTCTACTTTTGCAGGAGGATGTTCGGTAGGAAGTGGGGGTTAATCCCCAAGATGATTTATTAGATGTATACGGCCATTGTGAGACCAATGTTGACCTATGGAGCACTGGCATGGTGTAGGGCTGTAGATAAGAGGAATCGGACTAGGAAATTCGAGAAGGGCCAGAGACTGGCCTGCTTTGGGGTCATAGTGGCACTGAAATCCGCAACGCAGGCAGGTCTGGAAGTGATGCTGGATATGTAGCCCCTTTGGATCGCACTTAGGCTGGGGGAGCTTGGCATGCTTAAGGAGGACAGTTACGGTCACAGTTCCATTCTTGATGTTAAGGTTGCGGAGGGTAGACTGAGGAGCATCTCTGACTACCTGGCACCGTTCCCGACTGGGTAAAGCACATACAGGATTCGTTTTCCTGGGTGAGATGAATGGAGGGTGAATGCTGTGTTTGAGGAGATGGAGACCTCGATCTTCACTTATAGCCCCAAGATTGAGCCACGGACTGGGCTGGAGGTTTAAGCCGACGTACTCAATATCGGTATGCCGGACGAGTGTACGGGTTTTTAGGCAGAGGTCTGTTGTAAGGAATTTACCGCCCTAAAAACAAAAGATTTATATGAACAGCATGGCGGCGCTCAAGGCCTTGGTTTCGAGGACGGTGAGGTCGAAGTGTTTGCGCCAGGTTGTTTGGAGTCCCTGGATAAGTTCCACGTCCACAATGTGACGTTGACATGGGTTCCCGGACATGAGAGAATCCGTGAAATCAGGGGCGGACAGATGCACCAGGAGGGGTTCGTCTGCTCCGAGCGAACCAGTCCCCGGTCTTGCCTACGTGGCATTTGTGAAGCTTCTGAACACAGTAGAAGAGATGACCAGAGTGACGTTGGTGGCAAGGTGGGACTCGGCGTATGGTTGCCGAACTGCTAGGTTGCTCTGACCCGTCATCGACCGTAGAAGGACGAGGGAGTTGCTGGCTTTCGACAAGAAGTCGATGATAACCGGGCACTGTGCCATAGGCCACATGGCAGCGCGCGTGATAATACCGCACAAAGACTTCTCCAGGAGTTGCCTTCATGAAGACGAGGAGGAAACTATCGACCACTTGTTCTGCTCATGTCCTGGTCTGCAGGGATCTGGGGAGGCGATCTGTGTGATCTTGCGAACGTAACTCTGGCAGATGTCCTGAGATTTGTTGACAGAATGGGATTGTATCGTGGGGGGTGCCAAAGCTCCGGCGAAGGCACTTACGTGCTTGCGTGGGGATGGTCGTTTCACCTCCCGCCCTGGTTCTGCTTTCCTCTTTTTTGTATTATTCGTGTATAACGTTCGGATATGGTCCGAAGTCTCACAACTTCTTTCTTTTCTCTTTCTTTCTAGGGTATAACAATGAGCCAAACTAACCTCCGAGTGAATTCACCTATGGTGGACAACTCCTTTCTTCCTGTTGGTTTTATTCGTGTTTAAGGTCCGGACATGGTCCAAGGTTTCACATCTTCCTTTTCTTCTTTTTCTTCTCTTTCTTTCTAGGGTATCACAATGAGCCAAACTAGCCTCCGAGTAAACTCACCTATGGTGGACAACCCATTCGATCAAACCTAATCTAAAATATTAAAATTTTCTGCAATACTAATAATTACAATTATAATAAATTAAATTAATTAAAAAAAAATGTAATAAAATTTGTTGCTTTGAAAAAATTTCTTATTTTAAAACGAATTTTAATTTTTTTTTTTGAGAAATTAAATTTTCTTACATACTTAATTTTAACAATATTTTTTTGTTAATTTAAATAATTTTTTCTTTTTGGTAATAGTAATTGCTTTAAAAATAGATTTTTGATAGAAAAATGTCTTTGCCCTTCTTTTGCTAAAATCAACGATTAATTTAAAAGAATCGTTTTTCCCAATATCTTGTTTCAATTTTCTCCCCCACTGTGCATGCATGTCCGTTGACGTTGTCATACTCACCACATTGGCAAAGATACAACAAAAAATAAAACAACAATTCAAGTCAGAGAAAACCCCAACAAATGATCACCGAACCGCATGCATACCCCACCATGGACGAGGTTTGTGAACAACAACATAAAATTGCATTGTTGTCATATTTCGTAATATGCTGAGGGCAGCATAAAACACTGAGCAACAACAAAAACTACACCATCCACTCACTCAGTATATTTCGTAAAAAAAATTGAATTGAAAAACTTAATTAAAAACTTACAACAACAACCCGTGCTTTGGTTGGTCGCAATGAAAACGAAGGCCCAAAAGACCTAGAGAGGAATATGTGTATGGTCACATAGTTACGCACACACACACGCTCGTAGAGAAAAACTTCCACGACAACAAAAAGCACCAAAGTGTTTTGGGTGTAGCTGAGGAGATTGTTGGGTGGTTGTTTATAACAAAAGAAAACCCGAAACTTCGTACGAATGCATGCGAGGCATTCACAAGAGGGATAGTTAGTGTGGAGAGTTTAAGCGCGAAATGCAAGCTCCCTAGGTCTGAGAATAAAAGAGCAAAAAGAGAAACAACTTATTTGTTGAAAATGTGGGGATCGCTATGTGCCGGGTTGCCATTACAGCATATGCTGATAAAATGTTGAACTGAAACCAAAAGCAGATAGGTAGATGAAGTGAAAACGCGCATATTTGGGCGAGACTTAATCTTGCTAACCCAACACTATGGGAGCCACATCCAAATCTGCACCACTATGACTTATTTGTATTGCACAGATCTAAGAAGTATCTGTGCAAAACTTTAAGTGGATAAAAGCTATCTGCTTGAAGTTTGAACACAACAAGCTGATGAGTTTGAATGGAAAAACGCACGGACATGGCGAGATTAGACTTAGTATGTCAAGACGATTAAGAATTTATGCACTTTGTAGAGTCGTATACGGATATTTCTAGGCGTTACCAGCGGTATGAAGAGCTTTGTGTACTTCCACCCTTGGCTGATGGGTAAAAAACGAAACAACCTTTCACCACTTACTGAAAATAGGCATATGCTAGTGGCAACACTGAACTCCATATCAAAATGTTATTTTTCGCAACGCATCACACAACTACTAGGCTCCTCTCAAGATTTTCAGTTCATATTTCCTCTTCTTCTATGAAGCGATAAGGGATTGTAAATTTGCTTTGCTGAGGAGAAAAATAATCTTTCTTGGACTCTCTTCTTTAGTTAATAGGGTGCTTGCTCAGCACCTTGCAAGATGTTATTCTCTCTTCGGCCAGTTAGGCTCTTTTGTTGTGGTTTTGTTATGTGTGTATGTATGAGTATTGCGGGGAGATTTTATTGCACTCGCCAAGCAAAGAGCCAAATGAATCGTCAAGTTCTTCTTCTTGTACTTATGCCGTTTTGCGCCCCAAATTTTTTTTAGCGTTCTCGTTTTCGGTTTGCTTGTTTGTTTTTGTTGTGTGGTGAATGTTCGCATTTGCCTTGTGTTTTTTTTTTCTTTTCATTTTTTGCAAATTCATTCCCTCACTGCAGAAAATTTGACTTTTAATTTCTTTCATCCATTAAACGGTGGTGCATCGGCATTCGCGACAACAGAAAGCAGCACATCCAGCCCATGTTCGGTAGTGGTAAAATCGGTTATCATAGTGATTTCGTTAGTATTTAGTAAGGGGGTTCGAGAGCAAATAAAAGTTAAAAATCCTACAACCCTCTAACCTTATAACCTCACCCCCACCAATGAAATTTAAAAAGGATTATAAAGAAAGTCTATTCAATATATGATAAGCAAGTGTTTTTGGTTAAAGATAAGAATTTGCAAAAAAAGAGAAATATCAAAAGCCCAACGGGATCATTCACTTGTGGATTACGGTGTTGTGTTTAACCAATTCAGGGCACTTTTTTACGAACGCGTACGTGAGACAGTGCTTAGAGTGTGTGGTGTATAAAAACAAAAGAAAAAAGAAAGTCACCAAACTGTTAACAGTGTTGGATGTGCACAGGAGAGTTTATTGGAAGGTGGAAAAAGAGAACAAATAGTAAGGCCTCTCCTCTCCTTTGGTGTAAATAAGTGAATTTTAATCGCTATTAAGACATGATATATCGACACCGGTCTTGAAGACTATAAATCTCGCAATGGTAGATTATGATAGGCCGCAATAGGCCTCTCTCTCTCTTGGTGATATAAGAAATATGATTGTTAATTGCAGATCTGAAGAAATAAAGGGGGAATCAGTGATGTGAATTGTAAACTAAATTGCAGAGTCAGAAGGACCATTTTTAGAAAAAAAATCGAATGAAACAATGAAAAAAATAGAATAACTAGAATAGAATATCACCATATTGACCGATTCGGATAAAACTTGGCACTAATATTATTAGTCATAACATAGTATTTTGGTCTAAATTTCAGTAAAATCAGGTAAAAATGTAGGTTTCTAAGGGCTGAAGAAGTCAAATTCGGGGATTGTTTTATATGACGTCTATATCCGTTTATAGACCGATTTAGATCAAACTTGTCATGGGCGTTGAAAGTCATAACACAAATCTTTGTTTTAAATTTCGTCCAAATCGGATGAAAATCGGGGTTTCTAAGTGCGCAAGAAATCAAATCTGGGGATTGGTTTATATGGGGGCTATATCTGTTTTTCGAACGATTCGGATCATACTTGGCATGGATGTTGGAAGTCATAACTCAAGCTTTTGTTCCAAATTTCAGTCAAATCGGATGAAAACTGAGGCTTCTAGGGCCTCAAGAAGTCAAATCCGTGGATCGGTTTATATGGGGACTATATCTGTTTTTCGACCGATTCGGATCATACTTGGCATGAATGTTGGAAGTCATGACTGAACTCTTTGTTACAAATTTCAATCAAATCGGATGAAAATTGAGGCTTCTAGGGCCTCAAGAAGTCAAATCCGTGGATCGGTTTATATGGGGGCTATATCTGTTTATAGACCGATTCGGAACTTACTTGGCATGTATGTTTACCATCATTACAAGAGTCTTTATTCCAAATTTTAGCCACATCAGATGAAAATAGGGGCTCAAGAAGTCAAATCCTGGGACCGATTTATATGGCGGCTATATCCAAATCTGAACCGATATGGCCCATTCGCAAACTCCAATGATCTACATCAATAGAAAGCATCTGTGTAAAATTTCAAGCTTTACGCGATCGACCGCTATCGAGATTTCGACAGACGGACGGACGGACATGGCAAGTTGGACTCAGACTGTCGTGGCAATTATTAATCGTGGCAAAGAATTAAACATTAACCGATGGCTTTGGTGCAGGCACATCCTCCTGCAGAGACAAAGAAGGAAAACTGGTAACTGACACAGATAGCATGCTGAGGAAATGGAAAGAACATTTTACTCAACTTGTAGTGTCCGACGTTGGCGACGAACAGGATACCGGAATAACTACATTGGCATACCCCATCCTATGGTGGTGGGTATAAAATGGGATATGATGATTTTATGACGTTTTTCAAGAAAAATTGGATTGGAAAATTTTTCTTAATTTTGACGATTTTTTACGAAAAAGACCTGGCAGCAATAGATGTGGACCATACTTACCAGAGTTTTTGGAAGTCAGAGCAGAAGCTATTATGCACAATTTCAGCCAAATTGGATAAGAACTTCGGCCTTTGGAGGGTCAAAAAGTCCATATAATCTGCGTTTTACATCTACTCCGCTGCTTCCAGGTCTATCTTCTTCCTGCACCACAATACTTGTTCATCGCCTCACAGTTCTTCTCGCCTCCCAGTTCTTCTCGTCTTCCAACATCCACTGATTATTGACTCAGAAGAAACGACACCAATCGTTGCTTCCAGATGCAAATAACCTCAAATTCAATCTTTCATCTACTTCCGAAAGTTGGGAATTGACATAGGAGAGTTTCTTTCTCTCGTGTTCTAATCCATCCATGAACCGTAGAATGCTTCGATGGCCGCCCATATTGCAACGTTTAAGTGCCGATGGTCCTACTGAACTCTTTCCTTTTCTCACTCAGCATCCATCTCGTTTTGCCCCGGTCTGGATCCTACATTTGGATCTTTTCTGTCTTTTCGACCAAGGTTGTGGAATCGGAGCCTTTAGGTCGCAAATTTACCCTGTCCTCTTCCGAAAGCCGGGAATTTGAATAGGTATGGATTCCCGTTTAGACACCAAAGGCCGTACGTTTCCCTTTCCTATTCTCCCTGAGTATCCGTCTCGGTTTGTACCAGTCTAGATTCTGCAATTGTATCTTCGCTGCCCTTGCGATCAGGAATACGGAGTGGGAGTCGTCTGGTTGGTGTGCGTACGAAAGTTAGGTAAATTTGCCTCGATTGCGCGACATGGTAAATACTCTGCAGCCATAGTTTGGACCTGTCCTTTATTCCAACGTCTGACCTACGGTACGATTTTGACTTTACCGTCCTACTTATTATCGCCTTAAGTGCCATTGGATTATTGCAAGTCTCATCTTGACACTATACGTGTTCATACATGGCATGATTTTTAGCATCTACACCTGAAAGATCTTATTATCATCAGGTCCTTTAGCCCGCCGTATAGCAGCAACTATGAGGTGAATCTTTGGTGCCCTTCCGACCAGGGCTGCGAAGTTGAATGCCTCGGGTCGGAGAATTTACCCGGAGTTGTATTGTAGTACGGTTCGTAGTTTGGCTAATTGCCTCGACTCTGAACATTACTTCAACTCCTGATAAATTTTCCAACCCCTCTGCCCCATTTTCAGCAGCCACTTCATTTTAAAGTCTGACCTACGCTCTTTTGCAATTCAGTAGGGTCTACTCACTACACAATAACAGGTCTCACGTTCGCACTTTACAAGTTCATAATTTCTTGGGTCTTCATCTGCAGGGCCGTTTTTGTGTATCAGGTAGGTGATGGAAGAAGACCTCGTTCTTTTAGCTCGATCTCTGGATCTACTATTTAGACATACATATCTGATCTCTCCGCCAGTTTCGAGCCATCATGCAATCGATTATTCGAAACATTTATTTGTATGACTCAGCCGTTTATTAATCCCTTAAAATCTCTATAATTAAAAAATAACATAATAATTTGGTCTCCAGGTTTGTAGTAAACCCCCATGCTAATTAAAATGATTACCATCTTACAATGCACAGGTCCTCTAGCTTTTATGTTCAAATGCGCTCTCTGTTAATGCTCCCGAAATGTTTACCCACAATAAGCACTTTGCTCTCCCACTAAGCTAAACTTACCTCCTGCTGCTTTCAAAATACCCTTTTGTTCACCACATCACACAACACCACCCAACCAAATGTGCACTCTTGCCATTTTCTCATTCTCCCCCTTCTTATGGGGGTTGTATGACTCTCTCTCCTTTACCTAAAACCCGAAGCTTTCATAGCCCGCTTCGTGGGGTTTCGTCAATACATATTACAATACATTAATTGTTTGTTTTGTTGTTGTTGATATTGTTTTGCAAAAAATTTGTAAGCACACACAGCTGATTTGCTGGTAGATGGTTGTTGTTGTTACTGTGTGGTGAGCTCCCTACTGTCAATATTGCCTCGGCTGCTACTGCTAAGGGGACCGACCAACACCTTTTGGGGTCGCGCCAACGTAGTTAATACACATACACATACAAGCACACACAACCGCAATCGCTTGCCTTTTTGCAAAAACTTACAACAGCGCTGCTGCAGCCAGCAAGCAATCAGGGACAACAGGCAACGACATGCACAGAAACAAACATCCATTGAATGGTTCAAAGTTATTGTAGTGAGATCCCTGCGAGATTTAGTATGAATTTGCGGTTGTTTGCCGCTTTATTGGTGCGGTTAAAAAATTGCCATGGACAATAAAGAAACAAAGTGAAGTGTAAAAAAAATAATAATAATAAAGAAATAAAAGCATTAGAATTTGTTCAAAGTTGTAAAAAAACAGAAAAATGCCTTTGTATTTCTAATCTAATTAAAAATTGCAGGAAAAAATGTTTAAATGAAGTGAGTGAACGGTGAAAAATGCCTGAATAGCAAAAAACAGTGTTGCCAAACTAAAGAAGTGAACCGAAAAAAAAATTTATTTGCTATAGACTTCTCAAAGTAAGCCTTACCTCGCTCAGAGGAAGCTCTATCTACAACCTCCCCATAGCTTCCGGCTGCTGTTCTCCGACTTGTTAATTTAGCTGTTAAAAAAAAGGTAAGTTCATTTGAAGTCATTTACTTGTCTTATTAATCAGGAAGGAATCGCTTAGTCATAGCTTTTTCTAGAAATCTTAAGCGAATTATTTTTGTTAATGAAAATTGTAAACAAATACCTCTCCACATTCTTGGAACATTGCATGCACAAACATACCTACCTGACATTAAACACCAGCATAGCGCGCTGGCTGTTAGGTTTGCTTTTGCTCGCCCTCATCTCACATGCCAAAGCTATAGCTCAAGAGAAAGTCAACTTTGGCTCAGGGCCAAACACCCATTTACAACTCAGTGCACAGTGGAGTACAGGAAAGAAAAAACAAGGCGACTAAATATAGGATTTTAAACATATGATGGGAATCAAAGATCATCCTCAGGTCATTTTCAGTAGGAATCGTTATGTATGATCTAAAGAGAAGAGAGTGAGAGAGATATTTAATCGGCCCCGATTTAGAGTCTAAACCCAACCAAAGAGTCAAAGTCATATAAAATCGCTAGCGGCGAAACCAAATAAGAGAAGCGGAGTCTGGAGTCAAATTTGAGGGATGAAAGAGAAACAGCGAGACTGGTGGTAAAAAAAATCGCTAGCGGCGAAACCAAATAAGAAATGCGGAGTATGGAGGTAAATTTGAGGGATGAAAGAGAAACAGCGAGACTGGTGGTAAAGATGTTTTAAATTATTACAGTTTTTACAATTTTCAATAACTTCGATGTACACGAAAATGCATTTAAAAATTTTATAAAAATTGCAAACCTTTGGTCCGTTTTTTTCTCTACGCCTCAATAAAAGCCTGAAAAAGACGAGCATCAATGTACAGGCTTAGTAACCTGGGGGAACGTCCTATCTAAAAAATGCCGAAACGGGCATGTTAACCGATTTGATCAATATGGGTATCAAATGAAAGGTATTTCGGTGTAGAGTACGAAACTGAAAACAAAATTTGGGTCAATTTAAAAAAAAAACTACTAAATGGTCATGTTAGGCTAGGTTAGGTAAGTTTGGCAGAGCGTGATAGTGATATGCAACAAAGGGCTTAGATTTAGGGTGAGATTACGAAACGGATATCAACATTTGGGCCCAAGAGTTTGTGGGGCACGTGAACCTCCTCCAAAAACAAACGCAAAACGTAGGTTAGGTTAGGTTGGAAGCAAGATCAGGGTTTTAACATGCGCTTGGACTACCCTAAGTTCCTTGGGAACTCCTCATGTCTGCAATATGCAGGGTGGCAGATACCAGGTATTACCAAGTTCACACTGGTATATCTGTCAAACTATAATGGCTACAGCAACATCAGATTTGTTTGTCCGGTCGTTCATTATATTGTTAGCAAGCCTGTAAAACCATTTGCTTCTGTGTATAATAGATCGTCTTCCAGCTATTAAGAAGAACGTCTACCACAAGGATCCAGAGCAACACCGAGTTTACGTCAAACCTCCAAGCAACTAACAAAGAAGGAGGAGAGCCTTACCGATCTGAAATCTTTGGCTATACTGCGTTGTAGCGTGCTAAGTTTGGCCGTTCCGAATCTTGGAAACCCACCACAATTGTGCTTAAAGTTTACATAAAATAAACTTAGTTGAGTGGATTACTGCTAATCCAAACAAAAATTAAAGCTTATAATCGGAAGATATCTTATATTGGAAGTTGGAAGTCATAACAAAACCCCAAGTGCAAAATTTCTGCAAATCGGACAACAATTGCGATTTTCGGGGGCTCAAGACGTAACCCGGGGAATAACCTATACATGGAAGCTGTAACAGACTATATACCGATTCAAACCATACTTGTCACTATTGCTGGAAGTTGTAACAGAACACTACAGTAAATATTTAATCCAAATCGGGTAACATTGCAGAACACTACGTACAAAATGTAAACCAAATCGGATAACAATTACGGCTTCGGGGGGCTCAAGATCTCAAATCGGGAGATCGGTTTACATGGGACCTATATCAGGTTATACACCAATTTGGACCATACTTGTTGCGATAGTTGGAAGTTGTAATAGAATACTATGTGCCAATTTTCAGCCAAATCGGATAATAATTGCAGCTTCTAGGAGCTCCTTATTTCAAATGGGGAGATCGGTTTATATGGAAGCTATATCAGGTTATTGACCGATTCAGATCATACTTGGCACGATTGTTGCAATTAGAAACAGACCACTATTTCAGTCAAGTCGGATAATAATTTCAGCTTCTAGGGGCTCAAGAAGTCAAGTCGAAGGACCATTTTATATGGTAGCCATTAGCGAAGCCAGCCCAGCTTTCTGAAGGGAGTTAAAGCCCTTTGAACAACAATAAAATTAGCAAATTTAAGGGAAAACAATGACATTTTTGAAGTACTGGGGGGGTAGAACTTTTCAGGGGGTTGCTTAGCCCTTCCCCCAGGAACCTTTCCAAATCTGAACCGATGTGGCCTATTTTTAATCCCCAATAAGCTATATCAATAAGAAGTATACGTGCGAAATTCCCCAATCCTATGGTGGTGGGTATAACAAAATATGTCTCTAACAAATATGATAAATTGCCCAAGGAACTCCGAGGAGAGTAAACCTCTCTATATTTTGACTTTGTAAGTTGCCCATAAAAAGACCGCTCTTGGCCGTAAACTTCCGTAATCTAAAATATCACTCTATCATAGAAAGCTACTCAAGGTGATAAAATATGCTCATTCAAGAAGGAGCCCGTGGAGACACTTTCCAATCTCCAGAGAAGAGACATTCCAATCTCCATTTTAGACTTTACACTGTGGGGCCAAAGCCAGGGTTGTGAGACAACAAATCACGGGAGCAAGTTAGACCTTCAAAATTCCTTACAGATGTTTACATTTAGTCTAGAGCTAAAACTGCCAAATTTGATTCATATCGGTTCAGATATAGATGTAGCTCCCATATATATCATTCATCCGATATGGACTTTTAAGGCTGTAGAAGCCACAAATAAGACCCGATTTTTACAAAATTTGACGTGAGGTGTTTTATTTGATGCAAAGGTTCTGGAGGGTCATCCATCCGGCAATTTTTTTTTTAATCTACAAAATCACCTAAAATCTCCGAAATATCAGCCACCACCGCCTCCTCCAATACATTGAATATTCAAATAAAATTGCGACATACTACATAACTATGAGCAGACATATGATATCCATATTTGTCATTACTCAAGCGTGTCTATCTATCATGGGATGGATGGATAACATGTGAATGAAGGCATATCCGTTTGCTGTGCGCTCGCTTAGCTTTGCAGGCATCCAAGTTTTCCGAATGTTACGCCATTCGTATATGTAAATACACACTCACACAAACACTTATACAAACACTAGTTACACAATTTGAGCATAAGGGGGCCTGCGAAGAAACTCACCAAGGCTCTCTATACACCCAGGAAAAACATGTGTTTGATTTTTTCATAGAGCAACATCGTAGAAAGAGGAGATAGAGGTGAAGAAAAACAGCCATGTTGAAATGAAAAAATCTAATAATTCTTTCTTTTGTTTAAGTTCATTAAAGCTGCTCCCTAGTTTTTCAGCTTTTTCTATTCGCTTTACTATCACTTCCACATCAACACACACCATCATGCTGACATGCATCCCCATAAGCACACATATCCATATACCACATTGCCTTTGTAGTTTTCTGATCTATGATTTGGGGCACTATATATGGTGGAGGGATATAATGAGAGGAAACTATTTCAAAAATTGAAACCATACAACTTATGATCAATGCCATTGTATTTGTTTTTGAAAAACCAAGGGAAATGAAGACTTTTCAAAATTAATCTGTAAGCGGATAACGGTTTGAAAAATATACGCAACATAATAATTTATATCTTTGTTTTGAGTTAGAAATCTTCTCTTCAGCCTGGCTAAATACGGTTTTCTATAGGAAAACTGCAATTCAGCCTGGCTGAATAAGGTTTTCTGTAGGAAAACTGCAATTCAGCCTGGCTGAATAAGGTTTTCTGTAGGAAAACTGCAATTCAGCCTGGCTGAATAAGGTTTTCTATAGGAAAACTGCAATTCAGCCTGGCTGAATAAGGTTTTCTATAGGAAAACTGCAATTCAGCCTGGCTGAATAAGGTTTTCTATAGGAAAACTGCAATTCAGCCTGGCTGAATAAGGTTTTCTATAGGAAAACTGCAATTCAACCTGGCTGAATAAGGTTTTCTATGGAAAATCTTCAATTCAGCCTGGCTGAATAAGGTTTTCTATAGAAAATCTTCAATTCAGCCTGGCTGAATAAGGTTTTCTATAGAAAATCTTCAATTCAGCCTGGCTGAATAAGGTTTTCTATAGAAAATCTTCAATTCAGCCTGGCTGAATAGGGTTTTCTATAGAAAATCTTCAATTCAGCCTGGCTGAATAGTGTTTTCTATAGAAAATCTTCAATTCAGCCTGGCTGAATAGGGTTTTCTATAGAAAATCTTCAATTCAGCCTGGCTGAATAAGGTTTTCTATAGGAAAACTGCAATTCAGCCTGGCTGAATAAGTTTTTCTATAGGAAAACTGCAATTCAGCCTGGCTGAATAAGGTTTTCTATAGGAAAACTGCAATTCAGCCTGGCTGAATAAGGTTTTCTATAGGAAAACTGCGATTCAGCCTGGCTGAATAAGGTTTTCTATAGGAAAACTGCGATTCAGCCTGGCTGAATAAGGTTTTCTATAGGAAAACTGCAATTCAGCCTGGCTGAATAAGGTTTTCTATAGGAAAACTGCAATTCAGCCTGGCTGAATAAGGTTTTCTATAGGAAAACTGCAATTCAGCCTGGCTGAATAAGGTTTTCTATAGGAAAACTGCAATTCAGCATGGCTGAATAAGGTTTTCTATAGGAAAACTGCAATTCAGCATGGCTGAATAAGGTTTTCTATAGGAAAACTTTAATTCAGCCTGGCTGAATAAGGTTTTCTATAGAAAATCTTCAATTCAGCCTGGCTGAATAAGGTTTTCTATAGAAAATCTTCAATTCAGCCTGGCTGAATAAGGTTTTCCATAGAAAATCTTCAACTCAGCCAGGCTGAATAAGGTTTTCTATAGAAAATCTTCAATTCAGCCTGGCTGAATAAGGTTTTCCATAGAAAATCTTCAACTCAGCCAGGCTGAATAAGGTTTTCTATAGAAAATCTTCAATTCATGCCATAAATATTTTTTATATCAAACTTAATTTTAGTTTTGCTGAATCATGTTTACATGGATTTCAAATCCAAAAATCTCTTCGCTCCACTGTCTTATCTCCAAACTATGATCATGACTACCATACACCCTAATGCCAGACAGACACCTGTTGCAATAACAATAACAAACTAACAAAATGTATTAAAAACAAATCATTAAAGTATTAATTGTTTATAAATGATGCATGGGGTGTTTGGGCAGCTCACCATATCTGAGTGTGTGTGTGTGCGTCCGGTTAAGTGTGTTTTGGTTATTATAAACATGTGCTTAACGCTCTAACTGAATTTATGCAAATCTCTGTCTATATCAATTTTATAACGATATTATGAAAATTTTAACCCAATTTTAGGTGAGTGGTTAATGTTTGTTGTTGTTGTAGTATCTATTTAAAAAAAATAACAAAAAATTCCAACCAACTCACAAAAGTTCACAACAATAACAATAAAAGAGACAAACAATTTCAGTTGTCAATGAAAATTTATTGGAAAAAACCAAAAAAAGACAACAACGAAATAAGCAACGATCTATGGAAAAATATGATTTTGAGCATATAATGAGATTGAGAGAGCTTTGTCATGCTGAAACACCCTCCCCCTCCCTACCTTGTTCAATACTCTGGGTGAAATGTTAAGCAAGTCTAATAAAAGAGTTTAACGGTATTTCTCACATGTACAGAGAATTTTCTCTCTGTGTCCGTCCACTGGCTGTCTGTGTGGCTGAGTAGGTATCTGAAAAATATGTAAACAATTAACAGTTATGCATAAAATAAATATGCATAAGTGATACGTACACTCATCAACGCTGGTGTTGCCGTCACCACCGCCGCCAGCATTCACTGAAATCTGACGCAGTTAACATTCCTTCAATGCTCCCCAAAAGGCCCCAATTTCCCCACACTCGTTGGGCTTATGATTGCCATTTAAAATAACAACAAGAGAAACACTGAGAAAGAGAGGGAGAGCGTTAGACCGAATGAAACATGTGGTTGCAGATGCCGTATTGACAAATAAACTAAAGGCTGATTAAGCGAATGAGTAGTTCGTTTTGTGGGAAGAAGAAGAGCATTTACTGTTTGCCAACAACAAAATGTGACGTATTCATTTCGTTGTTGTTTATCAAAATGCAAAATCAAACAATCACCACTACAACAACACAAAAATGAATGCAAACTCGCCGAACAAAATGTGACGCAGTACATTGTTAACTGGGGGGGATAGACAGATAATGACAGCTACAAACTACTTCACTGACAGTCACCACAGCAAGTGTTTAGCGCATCTTCCACTTCTAGGCGAAATTCCCAAGCCATTAGGAAAACAAAAAAGCAAAACAACGACAAATTGTTTAATGTCAACAAATATTTGTTGTTGTAAGCATGCAAAACAATACAAAAAAGCCGGCCAACAAAAAGCATGTGTTTAGTTCCGCAATGTGCAAAATTGCTAGCATATCATTTATCATAATTTTATTAATGTTTTTTTTAATGTCTAGGCAATCCCCATTCACTTTTGTCCTTCAGTGTGAATAATTTAATTTTTGTAAATGACGTTAAGATGTCAAAAGTGAATGATAGATTCCATAGGATATCTTTTATTCAGCCTGGCTATAGGTTTTCTATAGGAAAACTTCAATTCAGCCTGACTGAATAAAATTTTCTATAGGAAACTTTGCATTCAGCCTAGCTGATAAAGGTTTCCTATAAGAAACCTTCCATTCAGCCTAGCAGAATAAGGTTTTCTATAGGACAACCGCAATTCAGCCTGGCCGATTAAGGTTTCCTATAAGAAAACTTTAAGAATATTTATCAATTTTCCATCTTTCTTTTTCGTAATGTCAGTGAGGATGAACCAATCGCCCCCTATAAAAATTATAATTCAAGCCAAAACTGTGTCATCCACACTTAACCCACGCTCTTTTTTAATTTCCTCTCGATAGTTGTTTTTTAAGTTGTTGTTGCTTTTGTCATTGACTTATTGGCCCCGTATTTGACCAACGAATGGCAGCATGTATTTCGTAAGCTCTTCTTCGTTTGATGGCCCCCATTACAGAGTGTGGCTTGCCAATAGCATAGTGAGAGCGGGCTCCCAACTGAAGATACGAGAGCATAAAATGAGCGAACGGTGAATGCGTGCGTAAGGCAACGTAACGTTGCACATTGGGCCAACAAAAAACGAGTAAAAGCGTACAAAATTCAGTCGGGCCGAATGGATTCTGTAAAAATGTATACAATTTAAATTAAGTTGAAGGGCATAAGCAAATACGAAAGCTTCTAGGAACCGAACAAAGATGATCAAAGGACCGATTTACATTGGGACTACATCAGGTTATAGACTGATTTGGACCGTATTTGGTACAGTTGTTGGAAGTGGTAACTGAACGACGTATGCAAAATTTCACCAAAATCGGAGAAAAAATGCGGCTTGTTAGGACTCAAGAATTCAAATCGGGAGATCGGTTTATATGGGAGCTACATCAGGTTATAGACCGATTCGCACTGTGCTTAGTACAATTGTTGATAGTTATAACGGAACAGCACATGCGAAATTTTAGCCAAATCGGACAAAAGGGCTCAAGAAGTCAGATTGGGAGATCGGTTTATATGGGAGCAATATCAGGTTATAGACCGATTCGGACTGTACTTAGCACCGTTATTTAAAGTTATAAGTCAGTCAAATCGGACAAATATTGCGGCTTGTACGAACTCAAGAATAGAATCGAAAGATCGGTTCGTATGGGAACAATATCAGGTTATAGACCGATTCGGACTGTACTTACTAGTTATTTAATGTTAAAACCGAACACCACATGCAAAATTTCAGCCAAATCGGTGGTGAAAAGCAGCAAGATTCATATTGCCTTAATTTTAATTCTGGACTAAACCATATCAACTACCAATTATTCTATGTTTACACTGATAATATAGTATATGCATATTTTTAAGATTTCAAATTCTCCAGAGTCATCCAAATCATGCAAATCGGTTGAGTAGATTAAAAGTTATGGCCCTTTGAATGTTGAAGCGGTGGAATGGGATCAACTTTGACAACCTGTAAGAAAGATAAAGACCAACAACGCCATTTTCCTGAAACCCTATGTCCTCCTCTACCCTCCTCTATATCTAGAACATTTTTACCTCGCAGATCAACGGATAAAATGTTGTGGACTTTTTTCAAATTTTTTCTCGTTTGGCCCACTGTGCGTTGATATGTATGGACAATGCGTAAAGGGATTTTGGGGTACAAGTGTACGGTTGCGAAAGTTAAATGTTTACCACGTTTTGTTTTTCGTTGTATTTGCTTCATTTCTCCATGATTTCATGGCAATAAAGCAACAATAACTACAAGAAAAACAAAAATAAAATAACACAACAACACTGCGGACTACTACGGCATGTTTTTGGTCACTGACCTTTATTGCCACGCTCATTTATGGTTGTTGTCGTCGTTGACTTTATTTTGGTGTGTTGTTTTATTTTTGTTGTTTTTGTAGTATCTGTTTTGTTTGTATGATTTTTTGTTAGTTTTGTTTTTGTTATATCTTTACCCACATTAATTCTTGATTACCACAGCCTTTACTAGCCACTGCTGTTATGGCTTGTTGTCATCTATACCACCCCATCCATGCCTATAGTGCTTTTGGTGTTTTCGTCCCATAGCCTCTGCCACCGCCATTGCCGTTGTACATTTGTCCAATTGTTGTCGATATAATAACCCATCCATGTCATTTGTCCAGCCGCCATCCATTCGTTTTTTCGTTGTTGTTATTTTTACAAAATAGTGTCCCCAAAACATAACAAAAACTATTCGTCCATACAACGCAGGGTGCGCGTGATGCTTTCGTGTGTATCGTTATTTTTGTGTTGTTGTTTTTTTTTACATTTGATTTGAGGTGTGTTTTTGGTGTTTTTGTCATTGATATACGAGGCCTTAGTTAAGTGAGAGAGTGGGAGCATGAGAGAGCAAGAGCGAGAGATGTGGGAGCTGGGTAGTATGCTTGTTCATTCATTAGTCAATGATTTGTATGGATGTCTGCATTTGTGTGTTTGTTCCACTTTTGCTTTGATACCCAATTTTTTTCTCACTCTCTGGGGGACGACAAAAACAATTTACAACAAGCACATGTGCACACACTTACATACAAAAGCATGAGCTATTAGTAGGAATATTTTTTTTATAAATATTACACCGTGCCACGGATCATAAACTCCCAGAATTAATCTCAAATGTAAGACGATTGAAATGTTGACCTTGACCTAGTTTGGGGATTATTACTAACAACAAGGTATTAAGAAAAAATCTAAAATGTAGTAAGGTAGGTATAACGTGAAAATGGGCTCTAATACAAGACACTGTTACTGCAAAAATATCCCTTAAGCCGGAGGTGACTTAAGTTTTAGATTAGCGTTCTTAACTTTAACCGATCTCTTTTTCATGAGATCTTAACAGAAGATAAGGTAAGACGACTACACCGAAAGTACATATATGCTCCATCGGAGATAATCGCTTATAAGGGGTTCTATCTTGCCATCGGGAAATACTTGGTTACTCTGTCTAAGTTTCGTGGTTTCCACGCTCGTTCTCACGTTCTTTTGGACAGCGGGGTGCGGCTTAGGGATGAAAGTGAAAAACACTGAAATGGTCTTGTCTTCGAGTTAAAGGATAGTGAATGAGTTCAGACTACCGAGACAGCAACCTTTGGGCTATTAAGATAGACAACGTTTCTTTTGGGCGATTCTAGACAGAAAGCTGGACTTTAATAGGGAGTCTAGAAATTATGGCGAGGTGTAGCATGTCATACCATAACTCTGAGTAAGAAAGGATTTCTATTCAGCCAATTTATCGTAGCTAGCAGAAGGGGTTTACTACCCAGCCAGGGTACCGGCTGTACTCTTAGGTAGTACGACTAGTTCTGATATATGGACTTCATGTCGGCACTCAGAACAGGTGAGTTTTGAACTGTTCAACCATTTCGTTGAGAGATCTGTCACAGTCGAGGGGGATTTTTGACTTCAGAACTATGTTCCCTGGCCACCTGGCTGTCTGAGATCATTTTAATGCCAGTCATCATTATGCCATTATACCTTAGCCATTCCACCACTTCTTTAATTGCTTGATACACACTACAGTGGTCGAGTAAACTTCCCGATATGACTAGTTCTTCAGAGTACACCCCAAAGTCCACTTGGTCATCCAGTTTGGGACCATTCGTATAGAAGTCTGTGCAATTTCTATTACCAGGGATTTTGTAGTTCTAATCGATTCCATCCAGAATAGTAGTACAGTATTTTTTACTAAAAACCGGCTCAGACAATGTAATCCGCCTGGCACACGGGGCATTGTAAAAAGGATGACACAGTGTCCATAGCTACCGCATGACCAGAGAGAAAACATCCTTAGAATCACACTATTTGGTACTTTCTTTGTAAATTGCGCTAGAGCTCTGAATTTTGGAACTTAGATACACTATGGCAACCTTAATTGGGTGACTATAAGAGTTTTTGGAAATTTGTATGTTTGGGTACTAAAAAACGTACCAAAAAGTTACAAATGGGTAAACTTTGTACAAGGCGGATGGATAGAGGAAGAATTTTGAAATTTGACTTAAAAGTGTGAAAGGATGAGGGTGAAAAAAGTGGAAAAATAGTACTGGCAACGGGAGGAAACGTACATTTAGTACTGCAGTTGGCACCATTTAGTACTTTTATTACAGATAGAGCTAGAGGTCTGAAATTTTGGCACATAGGTACAACTAGGAAAACATTATGGGTGACTATGATTTTTTTTACAATTCGTACATTTTGGAACCAATATTGGTACCATTTTTTACTTTCTGTGCAAATGGAGTTAGAGGACTGAAATTTGGGTAGTAGGTAAAACTTGGAAATATATGACGCCCGACTAAATGACTTTTCACAATTCTAACATTTTGGTACCAAAATTTGTACTATTTCGTACTTTCTTTGTAGATCGAGCTAGAGGTCCGAAATTTGGGAAGTAGGCTAAACTAAGAAATAAATGATGGGTGACCAAATTATCTTTTCAAATTTTAGTACCAAAATTGGTACCATTTTGTACTTTCTGTTCAGATGGATCTTAAAGTCTGAAATTTGGCATATGGGTTCAACTAAGAAAAAAATAGTGGGTGGCTAAATGACACCACTATTCGCACATTTTGGTACCAAAATTGGTACCAATTGGTACTTTATTCATAGATAAGGCCTGAAATTTAGCTTAAAGGTACAACTAAGAAATAGCCATCCCATGGCAGCCGGTTGTACGTACTGGATTGACCCAATCGGTACTTTATTCATAGATGAGGCCTGAAATTTAGCTTGTAGGTACAACTAAGAAATAGCCATTCCATGGCAGCCGGTTGTACGTACTGGATTGACCCGATGGAATTCTTCATCAGCAAGTGCTGCCGCCTCGGTGTACAACACACTGCTACAACAACTAAGAAATATGTGATAGGTGACTAAATTATATGTTAAAAATTCGTACATTTTGGTACCATTTGGTACTTTCTGTTCAGATGGAGTTAGACGTCCGAAATTCGGGATGTAGGTACAACTAAGAAATAAATGATGGATGCCTAAATAATCTATTCCAAATTCGCACATTGTTGTACCAAAATTGGTACCATTTTGTACTTTCTGTTCACATTGATCACATGAAATTTGGCATATGGGCACAACTAAGAAAAAAATAATGGGTGGCTTAATGACATATTCCCCATTCGCACATGTTGATACCAAAATTGGTACCATTTGGTACTTTATTCATAGATGACGCTAGAGGTCTGAAATTTAGCATATAGGTACAACTAAGAAATATACTAAATGATCCATTAAATATTCATACATTTTGGTTCCAAAACTGATACCATTTGGTACTCTCTTTGCAGATGGAGCTTGAGGTCTGAAATTTGACATGTAGGTACAAGAAATAATCTATTCAAATTTCGTAATTTTTAGTACTAAAATTGGTACCATTTTGTACTTTCTAGTCAGATGATCTTGTAGTGTGAAATTTGGCATATGGGCATAAGTAAGAAAAAATGGGTTGCTAAATGACGTATTTACCATTCGCTCATTTTGGTACCAATATTGGTACCTTTTGGTACTTTATTCATTAATGAAGCTAGAGGCCTGAAATTTAGCTTGTAGATACAACTAAGAAATATGTGTTAGGTGACTAAATGATCTATTAACAATTCATACATTTTGGTACCAAAACTGGTGCCATTTGGTACTTTCTTTGCAAATGGAGCTAGAGGTCTGAAATTTGGCATATAGGTACAAGAAATTTCGAACATTTTAGTACCAAAATTGGTACCATTTTGTACTTTCTGGTCAGATGGATCTTGAAGTCTGAAATTTGGCATATGGGCATAAGTAAGAAAAAAAATAATAGGTAGCTTAATGACATATTCACCACACGAACATTTTGATACCAAAATTGGTACCATTTGGTACTTTTTTCATTAATGAAGCTAGGGGCCTGAAATATAGCTAAACTAAACTATATACTGACTAAATGATCTATTAAAAATTCATACATTTTGGTACCAAAATTGGTACCATTTGGTACTTTCTTTGCAGATAGAGCTAGAGGCCTGAAATTTGACACGTAGTTACAAGAAGAAAATATATATTGGTTGACTAAATGATCCATTCAAAATTCGTACATTTTGGTACCAAAAAGTGCAACATAGGTACTAAAACATACAAAATGGTACTTTCTTTACAAATTGGGCTAAAGCGCTTAAAAGTGCGATTCATTTATAACTTGACAATATATATTAGACGACTTAATAAGTCACTGTTTCTATGGCTTCCACCAAAGATCGTGCCAAATATGACCTAAGTCGGTTCACAACCTGATATAGCTCCCATATAAACGGATCTCCCGATTGCACAGCCTCTAGAGGGCACAGTTATTGTCTTATTTGACTGAAATTTTGCACAACGACTTTTCCTATGACCTTTAACATGAGTGCCAAATATGATCTGAATCGGTACATAACTTAATATAGCTCCCATATAACCGATCACCCAATTTTACTTCTTGGGGGACAATTCTTATCCAATTTGGCTGAAATATTGCTGAAATAATATACAGTGACATCTTCTATGGACTTCAACTTCCTAGACCAGTATGATGGAGGGTATATAAGATTCGACCCAGTGGAACTAAGTACGCTTTTATCTGTTTTTAAACTACTTTCCTGCCAATTGAATTCGTGTTTTTTAATGTTTATCTAGTCATTCTAATCCATCATCCATCCTAATCATTTAATTGTCAATATCAATTGTACCCAAATATCAATTTTGTAGCCACTGTCCATTTGGAGTGGATTTTTTGTTTTTTTGCATACCATAATAGTTCATAATTGTATCATTTCAGTTCACTATTAATCATATTTGTGAGAAGGTCAATTGCAATTAAAGATTTTGCAAAAAAAAAGTACCAACACATAATTATATTTAATAGATGCAGACATTTTGAACTCTCCATCAAAGAAGGAGATCGACTATGATGAATATGAACAAGAAGGGCACTAATAGAGTGCAATTAATTGATAGAAGTTTGATCAGAGCCAATGGAAGAGACATAAATGGACATCAATGCAACTTTGGCATATACCAATAAATATGGAAAATCATATGAAAACTCTGAGTTTTTTTAAGGCGAAAAAGAGTGAGTGATAATAGAAAAGTTCGTGCAAAATTTGTGAGGATCGGTTAACAGAGTTCCCAATTTTCTTGTGAATCGGTTAACAAATATGCAAATTTGCAAATGACGATATAATTGCCAAGTTACATGGGTTTTCAACGATGAAAAACCAACTTAGTATCAACTATTAAAGAGAAATCGTATTTCCATTTCAGTCATAAACATTTCCTTCATTACTTCATTGTAAGTCATTATCATTGACAAAAATTGTGCTGCCAATTGTTTGTTATAAACATCCCATTAGAAAAAAACCTAAAAGTTTATGGTGCGTATACACTTAGAGATTTATTGTAAACTTTTTTACATAATATTGCTTAAGATGCAATCACACAATATGTGCTGTGTGGTGTTCACAGCTATCCCGTGAGCTTGTAACAAAGCGTTTTGCAATGCCTATTGAGTTATGCTTCCTTTTTCTTGCCGATGTTGCATTGTAATCCTGCCAAGGACTATCTGCACTATTGTCGAATGAGTCCAAGCTACTTTCGAAACAATCAACTATCGCTGAGGCGGTGAGTGTGCAAACAGTCGCTGCCATTGTATCTTCTTGATGGTGCTTAAAACTGGGCTAGGTGCTTTGTCCAGGTTTCGCTATTCTTCTCCGTCTTAAAAAGCTGTTCTTGAAAGACATATTGTAGTGTATGCAATAATTTGAATGGAAAATGCCTTGCCGTTATTCAGATTTGTCTGAACTTGTTGAATGACATCTATCGATCAATGAACAGCTATTTATTCTACGCACGTTCCAATATTTAAAACTTCCAAAAATAATTGACCACTCATAAATGTGGTTTCTGTAAAAAATATCATGCCGAACAGGTAGCCAACGGAAAAACACATATCAATAAAAAATTCAATTTTCTTTTCCTCCTTAAATTTCAAATTTTTTAAAACTTCGAAAAATAATGACCCCTTATAAATGTGGTTTCTGTTACAAAATTATGCCCAACAGGTAGCCGACGGAAAAACACATATCAATAAAAAATACACTTTTCTTTTCCTCCTTAAATTTCAAATTTTTTAAAACTTCCAAAAATAATGACCCCTTATAAATGTGGTTTCAGTTACAAAATTATGCCCAACAGGTAGCCAACGGAAAAACACATATCAATAACAAATGCACTTTGCTTTTCCGCCTTAAATTGAATGTAAACGGAGTGGCTATAGTAAAAAAAATTGATGACAGTTTTTTCCTACCACAATCGTAATAACAATGACATAACCTTTTGTTTCTCAATAATTTTTTTTAAATCTGAGAATCATAAAAAAGTCTTCAACGGGTTTTCCAAAGATAATTCCAAATGTGGTACCTTCACTTTATCTTACATATATTTCTTGACAAATAAAAGCGTAGGCTATAAAAAAAGAACTTAAACTTGAACTTAAACTTCGGCCGCGTCGAATCTTTGAAACCCATCACCATGGATTCTGATAAAAATTTATGCAAATTAAAACTTCTAGGAACCGAACAAGGATGATCGAGAGACCGGTTTACATGGCAGCTATATCAGGTTATGGACCGAATTGGAGCGTATTTAACACAGTTGTTGGAAGTCGTAATAGAACACCGCATGCAAAATTTCAGCACAAGCGTGCAAAAATTGAGGCTTCCAGGGGCTTAAGAAGTCAAATCCGGAGATCGGTTTATATGGGAGCTATATCAGGTTGTAGACCGATTTGGAACATACTTGGCACACCTATTGGAAGTCATAAAAGAACACTATATGCAAAATTTCAGCTAAATCGGATCGGTTTATATGGGAGTAATATCCGGTTGATAACCGATGTGGATGATACTTGACACAGTTGTTGGAAGTCATAACAGAACACTATATGGAAAATTTCAGAAAAATCTGACAAAAATTGCGGCTTCCAGGGGCTCAAGAAGTCAAATCGGGAGATCGGTTTATATGGGAGCTATATCAGGTTGTAGACCGATTTGGAACATACTTGGCACACCTATTGGAAGTCATAACAGAACACAATATGCAAAATTTTAGAACAATCGAACAAAAATTATGGCTTCCAGGGGCTCAAGAAGTCAAATCGGGAGATCGGTTTATATGGGAGTTATATTCGGTTCTTAACCGATTTGGACGATACGTGACACAGTTGTTGGAAGTCATAACAGAACACTATGTGGACAATTTCAGAAAAATCTGACAAAAATTGCCGCTCCCAGAGGCTCAAGAAGTCAAATCGGGAGATCGGTTTATATGGGAGCTATATCAGGTTATAGACCGATTTGAACCGCACTTGACACACCTATTGGAAGTCATAACAGAACACAGCGTGCGAAATTTCAGAAAAATCGAACAAAAATTGCGGCTTCCAGGGGCTCAAGGAGTCAAATCGGGAGATCGGTTTATATGGAAGCTATATCAGGTTATATACCATTTTCGACCGTACTTAGCACAGTTGTTGGCCGTTAAAACAGAACATTACCTGCAAAATTTCAGCCAAATTGGACAAAAATTGCGGCTTTCAGGGGCTCAAGTGTTTAAATCGGGAGATCGGTTTGTATGGGAGCTATATCAGGTTATAGACCGATTTGAACCGCACTTGACACAGCTATTGGAAGTCATACCAGAACACAGCGTGCGAAATTGCAGCCAAATCGGATCAAAATTGCGGCTTGTAAAGACTCAAGAAGTCAAATCGGGAGATCGGTTTATATGGGAGCTATATCAGATTATACACCGATTCGGACCGTGCTTAAAACACCTATTGGAAGTCATAACAGAACACTACGTGCAAAATTTCAGCCAAATCAGACAAAAATTGCGGCTTATAAGGGCCCAAGAAGTCAAATCGGGAGATCCGTTTATATGGGAGCTATAACTAAATCTGAACCGATATGTCCCATTTGCAATTCCCTACGACCTACATCAATATTAAGTATCTGTGAAAAATTTCAATTCGTGATTTCAATGGACGGACAGACGTGGCTAGATCGACTCAGAACGCCGAGACGATCAAGAATATATATACTTTTTGGGGTCTTAGACGAATATTACGAGGTGTGACAAACGGAATGACTAGATTAGTATACCCCCATCCTAGGGTGGTATGTAAAGAAAATCAATTTGTGTTTGTTTATTTGTCTGCTTGTTTGTTTGTTCTCTATACAGTCAAAACCGGCTGAAACGATTTCTTTGAAATTTTCCCAGATTGTGTAGGTCGGTCTGGAAGGAAATATAGGCTATATATCTTTTTGATTTTGGAGGGGTGGCGGACTCTCCCCCTTACCACAAAAGTACTATCCAATAATCAGGACAATATGGATCTCAAATGAAAGATATTCGGGAGTAAATTACGAATATGGCCAGAAAAGAGTAAAAGGCTTTATAATTTATTGATATTGGAAGGGGGCGGACCCTGCCCCGTTAATCCAAAAAATACCCCCCAAAATTAAAAGTGTACCAATATGGGTATCAAAGGAAAAGTAATGAAGAGCAGAATACGAATTTGGTTTTGAAAACTAGGTTCAAGGAGGCCACCGTAGCGCAGAGGTTAGCATGTCCGCCTATGACGCTGAACGCCTGGGTTCGAATCTTGGTGAGACCATCAGAAAAAATTTTTCATCGGTGGCTTTCTCCTCCTATTGCTGGCAACATTTGTGAGGTAATATGCCATGTAAAACTTCCTTCCAAAGAGGTGTCACACTGCGGCACGCCGTTCGGACTAGGCTATAAAAAAAGAGGCCCCCTATTATTGAACTTAAACTTGAATCGGACTGCCTTCAATGATAGGTGAGAAGTTTGCCCCTGTTCCTAAGTGGAATGTTCATGGGCAAAATTTGCATTTTTGCATTTGCAAATTACGAATATGGCCAGAAAAGAGAAATAGGCTTTATAATTTGTTGATATCGGAAGGGGGCGGACCCTCCCCCGTTAACCCAAAAAATACCCCCCTAAAGCAAAAGTGTACCAATATGGGTATCAAATGAAAAGTAATGAAGAGTAGAATACGAATATGGTGTTAGAAACTAGGTTCAAGCACCCAGGAAGTCGCCCTGACCCCAAAACTCCTCCAAGCTGACAAATTCGACGATAATATCAATAAGGGGCTCAAATGAAAGATATTCGGGAGTAGATTACGAATCGGGCATACAAAATCAGGTCGAGGTATAGGAGGTCAACCACCCCCCCCCCCCCCCAAAAAAAAAAAAAAAAAACTCCCCAAATGGGTTTATTTGCCAATCACCACTATATGAGACTCGGTTTGTTTGATGTCCCGTATAGTGACACAAAAACGGCAGAACCGATTTTCTAGAAAATTTGACAGATTGTGCGGGTTGGTCTGGAAGGAAACATAGGCCTTATAATTTTTCGATATTGGAAGGGGAGCCACGCTCCCCCTTAACCCGAAAAAACACCACCTAAAATCAAAAGTGGACCGATCGGTACAATATGGGTATTTAATACTTAAATGGATAAAACGCCATTTTAGTCATTAATAGGTAAAAAATTATTCATTGGGGTAACAGGAAATCATGTTTAAGACAAAAAAATCAAAAAGTCATCACCCCAGTGTACAACTTTCAGAGTTGCTATCTTTGAAAGTACATAAGACAATACGTATCGTATGATAAAAGCTTTACGTGAGTCAGACAGCCCCTGGGAATACACTTCCAAGAACTGTCACTCCCTGCCGGATAGATAAAAAGTGCAAGTGCTGAAGATCTACTTCTAACTTTGAGCTTTAAGAGAAATCTAATCATCACTGGTTATCCTTGGGTTAGGCAGATAAGATCATCTTCCTTTGGCATTTGGCATTATGAGGCAAGCAGTCTTTGTTTCTTAAGAAATTTCCAAAAAAAAAGAAAAAAAATTCCATTCTCCTTTTCTTTTCCTTTTTTCCCATTCTGTAAGGTGTTTTGCTAACCTCGTGATTTTTTTTTTTTTTTTTTTGCTTCTTCAAGTTTCCTCATATCAGTTGACTTTATGGTATCTAATTTAATTCGTAAACACTTGACTCGGGACATGTATGCACAAGTGTACCGAAAATAAGGCCGTTATCTCACAGGCAAAGGAGCCTGAAGTAATGAAGATAAACAATGAACAACAAATGACGGAACACATTCCACCTTCTCCTTATCAGGGAAACAAAAGTGAACGGAAAGGTTTCTTATCAGCCGCAGGGAAAAAACTTTATAAAATAATAAGAAATCAAAAAAAAAAAAAAAATAGAAAAAAGGAATGGAATTGAGAAATGACAAACAGAAACTTCGTCAAAAAAAAAATACCCTACCCTGAAGGGGGAGAAAGTTTTTGTACTACAAAGAACTTTAGGCGTATCGAGAGCCTTTGAAGTAAAGCCACATGAGCCACTCTAATACACCCAGTCACCGGATGATGGGTGGTTGGCTGGCTGCATGTGTCTGGGGATACTTTTGCTCCATTCCCATACGCAGCTCGCCTCTCATGTATGTGGTGGTACTTGTACAGGTTCGTTGTCTGTCTGTCTGTCCGCTGCTCATTTATTTGCCTTGTTTTCCTTTTGTATTTACCTTTCCGTTGGCTCGTTTGTTCATTTGTTTCTTTTCTCCATTGCTTGGAACAGCCAGCAACGGTTTCTTGACTTACTGTCTTTTCTTTGCTCGCCCCTCGATATTGGGATTGTTTTCATTGGCTGGGTATTGTTTGTCCACAGGCAACGTAATACCGTCCGTTTCTTTCCTACCATTGCGTTGTTCGCTGCAACGTTCATTCGTCTAGTGAAATAAGTTGACTTTCTTCGATGACATGATTGCTGTGGCTGTTGTTGTTCTTGTTGCCTTATGGTATATAGATATGATGATGGAATTGTACAGCCTGACAGTTATCATGAAATTCCGCAGTTAACATTTGGGTAGACAAACCACGTGTCACGGATAAAGGCCACATTTATTTCTTTTAGCTTAAAAAAAAACCAAATCTTGTCCTAATTTTGAGTTTTGTGTCAAGTTAGTGGATAACGTAATGTAAAGTGAGGGGATTAACTTTAAGTAGAAATATCACACTCACACAAGTGTCGGCTTCGTGTGTGCATGCCAATAACTCGTGAGCACCCACATATGGTTTCGCAAACATTCCTGTCTGTTGAGGTATTTCAAGGACTCTAAATATTTAACTTCTATGAAGTTTCTCCGATATTATACCCACCACCATAGGATGGGGGTATACTAACCTTGTCATCTGATCTGCGAACCCATAAAGTATATATATTCTGGATCGCCTTGACATTCTGATTCGATCTAGCCATGTCCGTCCGTCTGTTGAAATCACCATAGCGGTCGTACGCGTAAAGCTAGCCGCTTGAAATTTTACACAGATACCTTATATTGATGTAGGCCGTTGGGGATTGCAAATGGGTCGCATCGCTTCAGATTTAAATATAGCTCCCATATAAACCGATCTCCCAATTAGACTTCTTGAGCCCCTGGAAGCCTCAATTGTTGTCCGATTTGGCTGAAATTTTTCACTTAGTGTACTGTTATGACCATAGCGCAGAGGTTAGCATGTACGCTATGACGCTGAACGCCTGGGTTCGAATCCTGGCGAGACCATCAGAAAAATTTTCAGCGGTGGTTTTCGCCTCCTAATGCTGGCAAAACATTCGTGAGGTACTATGCCATGTAAAACTTCTCTCCAAAGAAGTGTCGCACTGCGGCACGCCGTTCGGACTTGGCTATGAAAAAGGAGGCCCCTTATCATTGAGCTTAAAACTTGAATCGGTCTGCACTCATTGATATGTGAGAAGTTTGCCACTGATCCCTAGTGGAATGTTCATGGGCAAAATTTGCATTTGTTCTGTTATGACTATCAACAATTGGGTCCAGTGCGGTTCAAATCGGTGAAGAACCTAATATAGCTCCCATATAAACCGATTTCCCGATTTGACTTCTTGAGCCCCTAAAAGCCGCAATTTTTATCCGATTTTGGTAAAATTTAGCTCATAGTATTCTGCTATGACTTTCAACAACTGTGCCAAGTACGGTCCAAATCGGTCTATAATCTTATATAGCTGACATATAAACCGATCTGAAGATTTGAATTCTTGAGCCCCTGGAAGCCACAAATTTCGTCCGATTTGGCTGCAATTTTGCAAGTAGTGTTTTGTTATGACCTCCAACAACAGTGAAAAGTACGGTCCAAATCGGTCTAAAACCTTATATAGCTCCCACATAAACCGATCTCCCGATTTGAATTCTTGAGCCCCTGGAAGCCAAAAATTTCTTTCGATTTGGCTGAAATTTTGCTTGTAGTGTTCTGTTATGACCTCCAAGAACAGTGCCAAGTACGGTTCGAATCGGTCTATAATCTGATATAGCTCCCATATAAACCGATCTCGCGATTTGACTTCTTGAGCTCCTGGATGTCGCAATTTTTATCCGATTTTGCTAAAATTTCGCTCATAGTATTCTGCTATGACTTTCAACAACTGTGCCAAGTACGGTCCAAATCGGTCTATAACCGTATATAGCTGCCATATAAACCGATCTGAAGATTTGAATTCTTGAGCCCCTGGAAGACACAAATTTCGTCCGATTTGGCTGAAATTTTGCATGTAGTGTTCTGGTATGACCTCCAACAACTTAGCCTAGTACGGTTCAAATCGGTATTTAATCTGATATAGCTCCCAAAAAAACCGATCTTCCGATTTGAATTCTTGAGCCCCTGAAAGTCAAAAATTTCGTCTGATATGGCTAAAATTTTGCACATTCTGTTCCCTTATGACTTCCAATAACAGTGCCAAGTACGATCCAAATCGGTTTATAACCGGATATTACTCCCATAGCATAACACTGATCTTTCAATTTGACTTCTTGAGCCCTTACAACCCTCAATTTTTGTCCAATTTGGCTACAATTTTGAACATAGTGAGTCATTATGACTTCCAACAAATGTGTCAAGTAAGGTTCGAATCGGTCTATAATCTGATATAGCCCCCACATAACCGGTCTCTCGATTATCCTTGTTGGGTTCCTAGAAGCTTTAATTTTTGCGGGTTTGACAGAAGTTCGGTATGTAGAATAAAATTATGCCCTTCATCTAAATTTAGGTTGTATAAATTTGTAACGGAACCCATGGTGGTGGGTTCCAAAGATTCGGCCCGGCCGAATATAGCACGCTTTTACTTGTTTTATGCTAGACTTTTCTTTATTGAAGATAAAGCGAAAGAGCCGCCGAACATTTCCATCTTCCAGCTAAGAAGAAGGTAATCGAACGCGCCTTTCAAATCAGGAAATATGACAAAAGCATATTAGGCGCTCGACTCGCAACGCTCAAAAAGCTTTCTGGCCATTTAACTTTTGCGCGTTGCTTTTGTGGAATTTGTTTGCAGAGTTGCTTTTTTAATGCGCATAGTATGACTCCGTCTTAAGAATTGGATCGGCCGGAATCGGTCCTCACGTTTTTTGAGGCCCTTTCGATATCAATGCATGCATGATATCGAAAGATTCTTCTATTCTATGCATGGTCTCCACAGATCTCAGCGGAGAAAAAATTTGCTAACGCAACTCATATAAATGATATTTTGAGTTACAAATTACGTTGAGTGTACGTAATGGGTATGATAGGAATTTAGAATATAAAAAATTAAATTAAAAATCTTTGAGCATCATCCAAGCGTTTAGCCATGAATTCTGGAAACCATCTTGAATCAGATACATATTTTAAAATTTGTACAATAGTATTTTACCTACATATACCAAACTATGCACCTCCATATTAGAAATGACTAAGGTGTTGACATTAATTTACAGATTTTCTTTTTGTATGCATCATACCACCACCAGCTGTCAATCCTTTGAAAATCACACAACACACAAAGTGACCTACATTTCGTGCTCTGTGATTTCATGTGGCACGTTCTCCTTCTTGGCCTGCTGTTATTTTCTAAAAAAAAAACTTAAAAATCTATTTTTACATAGCTATCGCACATTAAAAAAAACACCCACATACTCCTGATTTTCCTCTACCTCCTAATACTCCTCGGCCACCGCCACCTTTTCCGCCCACATCTATGCTATCTCATCCTCCTCTCGATAAAGACGAAGAAGAAAAAGGCCAAAAATTAAAAATAAACTTTTTGTTTAGTAGGAAAGAAATCATCATCGTACGATACGAACGTATTTTCGATTTTTCTCTATATCAACATCCTCCTCCTTGAATGAGAAATGATAAAAATAAAGAAGAAAAAAAAAACAATAAAGCAAAACTGAACGAACAACAGCAAAAACATTGGTATGGCAACAACCCCCATGCGCAAACACACACACTAAGGCAAACCTGCCTTGCCATGTCATGCCAACAAACAGCTAGCGCAAGGCAAAACCCCACCAACGCCCCTTTTATGTACGCGGAAAATCGATCCTCACTGCTGTTTTGTTATCGTGGCAGTTTAAAAGTCCCATTCCCCCTCCTTGCTGCCACCCACTCACCTTTTCGCTTCGTCATACAAATTCAAAACAAGAGTGTCACTTGCACACGATTCCTTAGAATGAAACAATTTGCACGACTTTTCTTGCCTTCAATGTGAAGTCCCCAAAAAACCCCACAATGACAGTAGCACAACTAAACAAGAGTAGAAGAGCTAAATAAACGAGAGCTCTCCCTCTCTCTTTCTCTCTGCCTGTACGATAATAAAATTAAATGAGCAGCATGGCCAGCCGCAAACGAAAGCATGTAGAAATGTTGTGTTGTTTGTGTGTCAATTGTTTTGTGTTTTATCAGTAGCTGCGCTGCTGTACATATAGATGTACCTGCTGCTTGTTTTGAAAACGAGCAACGATCCCCCACCCATTGTGCGAGGATCGTACCGACACGATGGGGTGGTGGTGATATTAGTTGTTGTTTATATGCCGTTTGTTTGTGTGTTTCGCTGTGCCTGACACCAAAGAGCATACGAAGGAATAAGAGCTTTTTGTGTTAATTGTTAACATTCACCGCCTCTCTTGCCTTGCTAAATTTAAAACACCACCATCTCTCCTTACGCCCCTCAACACACCCACAAACCTTTACTAACAAGGGCCTTTAAATACTTAGCTTCTCGGAGTGCCCTCCCCATTTGCCTTTTAAGTGGATTGGTGTGTGTGTGTGTGAGATGAGAGTGTATAAATGTTTGCTTTTATTTTTTCAATTCCTTTACACAGCATTTTTTTTTGTTTCAATATTTCTCAACTGTGGTGGGGATGGCTGATAGCAACAGGCAAAAGCAAAAGCAAAGCAAAGCAAGCATTTCGATCCGCCGCCAGGCAATCAACAATCGCTGAATTCCGTTCCAAAGGCACTCGGGAACTTTCAAGCACACTCACTCGCCATTGCAAGTCATTGTGTACTTGACTCCTTGTTGTTGCTCTTTGTTGTTGTATTGGTTTACTGTTGCTGATAAACAACACCATAATTTCTTAAATATACCCTACTCACATATGTACCCAAATACATGCACGCACACTCACACCCTGTGGATACTTACATAAGCCTTCGAATGGGAACAGTAAACTTTGGCATTCCTTTTTTGGTGTTTATACTACAATTCTCCACAATTTTTGATTTCCTTTTGGGAGAGTGTGAAAAACATATGAGAGAAGGGTAGAGTAAAGAATTGGATCCCGAATTGTGTGACTGTGTTTGTTTAATGCATGGACTTCGTGCTGATAAGCAAATTCCCAGGGACTGTGGTTCACAATCTACAAGCAAAAGAAAACTCTTGGGGGAAAAATAAACAAACTGTATCGGTAATTTGTCCCAAGAAATATTTGAAAGAGGAAATTGTAAAACCTAATGGCCAACGAAGCTCTGTCTGACATCAATTAAACTAGCGAATGGCAGTAAACTCGAAATAAAAATACTACTTTGCAGTAGCTCTTTAACTTAAAATGTTGTAACCCCTTAAAAATGGAACGTTAATCCAGAGAAGACTGAAGTTTGTCTGTTTACAAGGGTGGTGAAGAATGGGGCCTTTCCAAGAGTCGTGTTTCTTAATATCTGAGAGTTATCTAGGATAGGAGGCCACCTTGAAGCAGGTACGCTAAACGTCGAGTTAGAATCCTTGGTGGATTCCTCCTAATGTTGGCAGCATTTGTGAAATATTAAACCATGTTAAACTTTTTCTCAAAGAGGTGTCTTCCTGGGGCACGCCATACGGACGCGGCTATAAAAAAGAGGTCGCTTATCATTGAACTTAAACTTGAATCGGACAGTAGTCATTGATATGTGAGAAGATTGTCCCCTCTTCGTTAATGCAATGTTCGTGGGGAAATTTGGAATCTAGTTGAGAGACCAGCGAGATTCGAAAATAGAAGTAGAAGTACACCAGATCTGGTCCAATACAAAGCCTCTTAAGTGCAACGAAGTACGAGTTAATGGTGTTTGCGAAGATCCCGCATATAGCACAGTCCTATTGCGAGATGCGAATCGGTACAGAAGAAGGCTAGTACTGAGGAGTAGAAGAAGGAAATCAGTATGGCTTACGGCATCATTATGCGGTATATTCCGGCAGAATTGGAGAGGTGAATCGTTGATACAGTTCCTGTGTCTTGACTGGTTTTCGCGGCTATCTGATACCGACACGTGGGTGTTAATACGATATCAGATTTGAACCAATTTAGGAAAATGGAATGAAAAATTATTAGGGGTTATACGAATATCACCAAATTTCCAAAATTATAATTTTCGATGTTACTTTCCATTACTTGGATATTGCCAAAGCAAATATGCCCATAAACATTCCATTAAGGAACAGGAGCAAACTTCTAACATATCAATGGGTTCTGTCCGATGTTAGCTTTAAGCTCAATGATAAAGGGCCAGCCTGGGTCTCCGTAATAGCTTAGATATTCGCAAAAGCCCAAGCCTAAGTCTCCACAAGAGTCCAAGTCTCATAAAGCTATAAAATAATGTAGCGCGTAAATCTCCACCAGCAGCCAAGTATCCACAAAGGCTTAATTGTCCACTAAAAAGCAATCAGAGT